>NC_060895.1:4309098-4404098 GCF_014805685.1 Silurus meridionalis | reverse complement strand
AAGCCAACACCTCAAGCGGTGTATATTGTAGCTCCACAGAACATAACTGTATTGTAACTATCTAAAGGAAGTTGGCGTGCCAGCATGCTTTGAAAAATGACTTATGTTCTAACTCGTTATTTACTTGTGGTTCTTCCATAGATTTTGGAAGTGTTATCCCCCTTCCCCACCAACACACACACACACACACACACACACACACACACACACACACACACACACACACACACTGGAGACTGTAATTTTACCCTCTTGTATTGAAGTGCTCCACACTAACAAGGTTTCCGCTATTGTTCCCAAAAACAGACAAAAAGAAAGGGGCCTAGACCAGGCCAAAATGTCAGCTTACCAAGGGCAACCTGAAACATAAGGGTTCTTGTTGTGAGACGGCTAAGCTGAGTCCAGTCCACGTCCAAAAACCTTTGCAACTTGATCTCGGTTGAGGACGCATTTAAAATGAGAAACACTAACCCTGCATACGAAGCACAACAAAAGCACACAAGCCTATACTTAAAAAATTGTAAACTTTTCACACTTAATTACAGCCCCCTTCACCCCCTCCGCCCCCTCCGCTACACGTAGCCCAACTGTTTTCATGTGTACGCTCGAATTGTTTCGACACTTAATGCTTGTAATGTGTCATTGTGTTTATTCTTTTCAGTTCTGTTTGCTAAAATGGCCACTTGCAATGCATACAGATGCTAATAAACCATATCAACTCGGACCAAAAGTAACACCTACATGGATAAACACGCTTTGACACTTTGACCTGTTTCATATATTTGATAGATTCGAATCTTTTTTCCTAATTACACCGTCTTGTGTGATAATTAACAGCTTGGTGGAAGGTTGTGGGGATCACCGTAAAAGATGTTTCACTTGTCCTCTTTGAAGTGAAAGAAGGATCAGATGGAAGCCACTTGCACACTTTTACATCCTTGGATATTATATACTACTACAATATATATATGATATAACATGTGAGAACATGTGATAGATGTGTCTTTTTAAAGGTGTCTGTCCTTCTATCTATCTATCTATCTATCTATCTATCTATCTATCTATCTATCTATCTATCTATCTATCTATCTATCTATCTATCTATTTTTTATCCGCTTTTTTTAGGATGCACTGGAAATAAACAGGTCTCTTGAAGCAGATATATTTTGCCTTGGGTACAGGGGCAGTATTTCAGTATGTCACTGGATGCAAGATCTTTTCTTTTCAGGCAAGCGAGGGCAGGGCGTGTGGTTTTAGTAGAGGAGGAAGGGTTGGGATTTAATTTTGTGTGTGTGTGTGTGTGTGTGTGTGTGTGTGTGTGTGTGTGTGTATGTGTGTGAGGGCATGGGAGAGCTCTGCCTCCTTCTCCACTGATTGAGCAAAAGGGTATTAGAACATAATGAGTAAAAAGTTCTTGGGCTAACAATGCCCCCACCCCCCACCTGAGGCTGAGTGCTCAGGGCTTTTTTAGTTAGAAGGGGGTGGAGGGTGGTGGCGAGGTGGGGTGATTGTTTAGGAAAGAGCAAAGATGGCTGAAGGCCCTCTCTGCTCTAATCCTTAATCACAACAGTGTCATGGGGCAAAGAGGAATGCTGCCCTAAAATACACCCCCCACTCACAAAATCACTCATCCTAAATGACTGCACAGACAAACCCCAGAGTGCCTGTCACTCTTTTTTTTTTTTTTTTTCTTGCATGTGGGTGTTTAGGAATTCCTGCCAGGCCAAACTTACAATCCTAAAAAGGATCCGAGATCGTGCATCATTGTCTTGTTAAAAGTGTTGTCATAAGATGCCAATCATATTATTCTATTCAGTTCACGCTGTTCTTTTCCTTCGCCACTTCTCAACGAGACAATATGATCAAGTGCGTTCCGTCTCAATCCATTCACACAAACAGCACTCTGACATTCGGTTGCAAATGGTCTGTAAACCTACTGAGAACGATGTCAATCAAAGGTTTAATGGATCTTGCAGCTGGTAGGTTTCGGTCTTGCTAGTGGAAACCATTACTAGACGATAGGTATTTAACACTTTCCCCTGTTAGCATGCACTGAAGTCATAGCTTCGGTGCCCTGTGCCATGACAGAACATGAAAAGGATATTTCACACTCGTCTCACAAAACTCTTCTTATGCTAATTAAGTGTGCAGGGACCCGATGTAGGAAAAACACATGAGTGACAAAAGTCTTTTCAAAAGGCATTATACATGTATTTCGAAAAAGAAAAAAAAGAAGGAAGACTTATGCATATAATTCATGTATATGGTGACAGGTGATGACCTGAATTGACATATGACATAAGAGTCTTACATTCCTGATGTCCCAATAATACATTCGATTTCAATATTTGTAAGTGTTAGATTAGATTAGATTAGATTCAACTTTAATGTCATTGTGCAGGGTACATGTACAGAGCCAATGAAATGCAGTTAGCATCTAACCAGAAGTGCATAGATAGCTTATTTACAAGTGGCAGTGTAATAAATAAGGGTATGAGGTTATACAGAAGGTGTAGTAATATGTACATATAACTGAATAAGGGTATATATAGTGTGGTTTTTATATAAGTATGATATAGTATGAAATGGTATGACAGATATAGCTGTACAAAAAGAATGTCATTATGAATATATACATCTCTATATATACACAGAATAAACAGAATAAATATGGATGGACATACAAAAGTGTAATGATAGTTTAATGGATGATGGCAGGGAAAAAAAGCTCCATAATCTCACCAAGAAATTGGATTCTCCATACATCAAATCATCCACAATTCTTTACTTACGCTACGTTCTTTTTTAAAATCACTTGATTTCCTTCTTCTTATTTCAATATCAGTTTTGCCTTCTGAGGAACTTCATATAGAAGTGTGTGTTGCTGCTTATTCTCAGGTACAGAGGTACATGTTCATCTTCTCAGGGCCTGAATGCACCAATAAAAAAGAAACAACTGTTATACACTGACATCATTATAGTGTAGATGCTTTAAATGAAATCCTGAATAAATCAGTGTTTACTATTTAGATCGTATATTATTTCAAAACATGTGGTAAGTCAAGAAAAAGGCAAGATTATTCTTTTCTTTTATTTAATTTTTTTTTTGTAAACGAAATGACGGGTGCTTACTATATAAAATATATACATGCACATGTGAAAAAAAATATAGAAATAAAATAAGACCTTCAACATATTTAACCCACTTTCTGGTAGGAACCCAGGAGCATGCAGATGATGCTCATAGAGTAATCAGAACTTCACATTCAGATACTGTTTAATGTTTACACAAATATTTACTCAAATGTTAAAATTTTAACCCTATGTTTTATTTGAAACATAGTTTTATTTATTAATTAATAAATGTATTTATTATTTTTTTTATAGTTTTATTTATTTTTTACATGCTTTTTAATCAACTAAATATACCATAATAATGGCACTACGCACTAATCATACTAGATTTTTTAAACCAAAATAACTATAAATATCTAGCAAAAGCATGATAAAGGTATTACGTATTGTCTTTTATTTTATTACTCTATTACTTTATTGCTTGTTAATTGTAAATTTAGAATTACATTACAGGCTGCAAAAGTATAATCGGCCATAAATCCAGCACAAGCAGCCACTTTATATGAACTTTACTTATGTATTTGTGAATATTATCTGTTTTAAGCCAATTACATTATACACTTGTTTATACGCATCATTTAAAGCTGCCACAATGTTAATTCAAGAATGACAGTTACATTTATTAGAACAATAAAACATTTGCACTGTGTTCCACTAGGAGGTGCTGCCCCTCCAAATCATCCTCCCCCACCCCTCCATTTTCCAATGGTCCTGGACAGCAGTGATATTTACTGTGTTTAACCTTTTGGTGTGGCATAAAGCCATCAATCTTACAGGTCCTGACACAGCTAGAAGCAGGCGATACAGCCACACTTAGACAAGTCAAAACGATCTGGACTTACGACAACCTGAAAGGTAAACCTTCTGCATTGTTTTGCCTTTGCCTGAGGTTAAGTGCCTAAGTGTGTGTATTTGTGTTCGAAGATTGAGAGCGTGTGTTTAGGAGATAGGGGCCAGCAATCCAAGTCCTAGGGGCAACAGGTGTCCAGTTACCTTAAAGGAATCAAGGCATCGAAAGACCACGCCAAGATCTCACCAAACAACCGTGTAGGTGCAATGAGCACATCATTGTAGGAAACTTGTCAAAAATACCTCACTAAAACATCACTAAATAAACCACATGCTATTCATGGTGTTTTGGCACACACGTAGGTATTAGAGCAGAACAGTATTACATGAGGAGTGTGGGTTGGTGTTTATAACAATGCTGATGTCATCTGAGGTGGCAAAAAGTGTAGAAAGGAGTCATACCGCAAATGTTTTGATTTTTCGATTAGAGATTCAAATGAAGCATAACATCAAATAACAGCTAAAAACTTTACATTTGTGTACAGTTTGGAATAAACAAATGATATTTTTTTGGAAAAAGATCATTGACAACTAATAGTGACGAGTTCCAGTTTCCAAAAAAACAGAACATCTGAAGTGTTGTTTCTTTTACACCATGGTGATTTTTCACGAATGGCAATTTTTTAAATCTAATAATGACTAAAACTACGTTTTTTAACAATATACAAAAAACCAAATCTAACAATTAGCAGTTATAATCTAATCCAATCTAATCTAATTATAGCATCTTCTGACTCTCTTAGTTCTCTTGATGTTAATAAGACTTGTCATGTTACAAAGACCGTCCTGTGGTGAAAAACCTACTGACCGTTACAAGCTTTTAGATTTGTGGAGCATCTTCCATACAAGGCTCTGTGAATGTAGGGTTAATACAGCAACGATAACCTGTTACAAAGAGCACTTTAATATAAACCTGTGGTTTGAATTACAGCCAGAATTCCTGTCAGACAGCACGATTTTCAGATTTCAATTTGAGATTTGAAAATACAACAGCATTGTGGTATTAGTTGTAGTATAACGTAGGTTCGTAGTACTGAACAGAACCACGTTGCAAGTTCTCTATGACATTTCTCTTGAAACACATTCCCTTTAATCATTTTTATTAACAAAGTGTTGCTGACTTTGCATCATTAATATAAACATGCTGCATGAAGCCTTTGAGAAAATAATGATTTCCAAGAGGAGGTTGATTGTTAAAGGAGGTTTGAATCTCATTGAGCATCAGGTCCAAGCCAAGAACATTTCATTCTACACACAACAGACATCATTAAATAAGATGCAAATACTTCAGGACAGCTGATGTTGGAGTGAAAGTCTTTAAAATAAGTTGTTTGGGTGATGGAATGTGTGGCAAACTTCAAGCAACCTAGCAATGACTAACCCCAGAAAATTCGAGGGTATTGATTAAAGCCAGAAGAACTGCCAGGGGAGGTTATTATTATTATTATTTTTACTATTTTAAGCAGTGGTCCCATAGGACGTTTCATAAGGTTAGCCATTGTCAGGCTTCCTACCAAGGGACCAAACTTATCCTGGATCATACAGATTTCCTTTCAAAGTCTGCTCCTTGCTGGCTCCATTATTGCCGGGTCTTTAATGGCTATTCAGAAGCATGAAAATGTGTACTTATATGGGGTAGGTGGGTGGATAAGTGGTGGGTGGGGGGTTGCTGCACTAAAAAAGCTGAAAAACCCTACACATCCCTCATGTGCAGAGTCTCATTGAGGGTGTATTTGGGTATTGCAGCAGCGTTTAATGCCTCACTTAGTGCCTGGGGCTGTTTGGTCCTAGCAGAACATCTGCTTGCTGTAAAGGAATGGAGCACTGCCCCCACTGCCATCCCGACACACACACAGGGTTCACCCCCAACTTGTAGAGCTCTCTTCCTTCGCTTTCACCACGGCCATCCACTCATAATAAACTTCAGAAACTCCTCTAATGAGATATGGGGTCAACCCTGGAGATCTGGCTTTCCAGTGCCTGCCTGAGCAGCGTCATTGTATTTTTTTTTTCACCACTTGCTGAACAAAGCACACACAGCTTTCCTCCTGCAGGCTGTTCCATAAAGGGTGGGTTTAAAGCACAGGCCAACCCTTTTGAGTTTAGCTTAAAGAACGATATAGAAGAACACAAAGATGTATGTTTTAACTGATGCCATTACATTTCCGCCTAAAAGCACTATACGCCTTTGGCTCATTAGAAAACTTTTTTATAGTGAACTGCATATTTATTTACAGCTACAGCTTATGTATTAACTTTTTATATTCAATTTATTAATACTTGTTCATTAAAGCTTATTAAAGGTTTTCACGTTTTAGCAAAGCTCAACCAGTGCAGTTTCCCATTTCAATTGTAGAAAAAAGTACAGGACACAAAACAAGAAAACAAAGGCGGATAATAACAACAACACAGAACCAGTGTGAGGGTCTTTCATTATTATATACAGTATAAAATGACAGAATGCTACATAGTATAAATGCAAAATTTGACCGCTGCTTGTCTCAGAAAAGAAAGTCACTAATCAAATGATCAGAAATACGTTAAATCATACAGTTATTTATGTATACAATGTCAGTGTTTTTCCTGATCATAGTGAATATAGAACCAATCCTAGATATTAACATTTCTACAATTCTGGAGAATTTACCTCAGATTGGACCATCACAGAGCACGATTTACACACTCATTATAGTCCAACTATAAGCATGAACTTTTTTGGAATGTTGAATGCAAAAATGTGGGAGCAAACCTATAAAAACAGAGACTCTAAACAACTAAAGGAGTTTTATAGAAAGTTATATGGACAATATTGAGCAAATTGGGCATTGACTTTAAACCTTTTGATGAGTCCAGATGAAGATCAGATACCTTGCAGTTGGGAATCGTATTGTAGTTTAATATCACTCCCATTTGTTTAAAGCAGATTTGTGTTTTTGTCTCTTCAAAATATCCCTCTCTTTATTGTATCTCTCAATTTTACTTCAGCAGCCTGGCCAGCAGATGACTTCTGAATCCAGACCAGGCCCAGGTTACTCAGGCTTATCATCAGGTTGTTTATTCCTCCTTAAGAAGACTTGACAGATAGTCTGGACAGTGCTCTGAGTTGTGACTTCTAAAAGGAAAGAACCAGGTGGGGGTTGGGTGGACATTAAGGGCAGCATTTCATCCGAAACCTCCAGTTGCCCCCTCAAGTTGAGTTGAGGCAAATGAGCTATGGCTTCAAAACATATGGACATGCTTAGGTGCTATTGCTCACATCACTCTGCAGTTCTCTACACTGCTTTCTATCAGCTGTAATATCTATTTGTCCAGGAGCTGGTGTTTTTTTTCTCATTGTTGTTTTTTTTTTTTTTTTTTTATGAGAGAGAGACTTTCCTAAAAAATATATATTGGGTAATTGGTTGCTTTCTTTTAATACTTTAAACATTTCACTGAAAGTTATCAATCTCACATTAACTAAGATATTGAGTGCAGCCCACAGTGAAAACTCCTACAATGAAACAGTGAAACTTCTGAAACTGAAGCAGCAGAAAATCAGCTGTATTTACAACTTACGTGTCACGTACATCCAAGAAATACAATGTCTAGTATACACTTTTAGATAATACCACAACACTGCAATGCTGATTGTCAGGGAGTGTTTATTAACTTTCTATAACAGAACCTCTGACAGGACTTCTGGCTCAGTTATATTTCAATGACATTAATAATGTGACAATGCACATTATTTAAGGCAATTCAATGGATTAAAGCATTATTTATCATTGATATAGTGAAGCATTTATGATTTATGAAAAGAGTCTCCAATGTCATGTTTCAGTCAGTATGTTTCCCATCATTGGAGAGTCTTCAAGATAGAGAACTTTGGGATTTCCTGTTAAAATAAAATACTTTTTTGTTTGTTTGCTTTATGTCATTTAAAAGATATAAAAGAGAGAGGCTGATGAGGGAAAATCTATTTTTGGTGTTTTTACTTTTATACAATAAAATATAAAAGAAAAAAAATAGAATTACATTGTATAGCTATAACATAAATGAAAACAAGGGTTTCTTTTATTGGCTGTTACCCTGTTTAGACTTGCATCAAGTCTATGGTTTCGCTCTTTTACTTGATATGGCTTGATATGTATGAAAATCCATTTGAACCTATTCTAGCACACTTCTTATGATGCACTTGGGCAGATAAAAAGTTTATTATGAATGTATTATAATAATAATAATAATGATAATAATATTAATAATAATAACTATTATTATAAATGCAACATTAGGCATTCTTTAGGACAGGGGCGAAAGATAATAATTCATACCCATCTCTTCTAAATAAGGGAAGAGTCTTGCTCCTGTTACTTTCTGCATGGCTGAGATTAGGTGATGTGAAATCATAGCTGGCAGAACAAAGTCTTTGTGTTCTCTGTGTTGTAATTGGTTCACAGATAGATCAGCTTCCCCCCCTCAGATCCAGCTGGGATCCATTAAAAACACAACTTCTGATTCAGTCAAGCTCCTCCGAGGGTTGGACACACATGGGTCATACTCAGCAGGTAACGCAAGAGGGTCAGAGGTCACCAGTCCACCCCCCTCCTGCCCTCTGCCAGACCCTGTCGCTGTTACGCTCTCACTAACAGCAAGCCTGTTGATTCAGTCAGAATTGGAAAAGGACAAACAAAAGGGTCCAGAGCTCCAGGATGGGTTGAGCAGGAGAGAGTGAAGATGAGGCAAAAGGAGGGACAGTGCACTGTCCATCACTGCACAAATGTCCCATTGCCATAGAAATGGCAAATGGGACAATCGGGGGAAAGGAGGAAGAAAGAAAGGAGGAGGAGGGAAGGAGTCCACAGTGACTAAGAAACAAAGAAGAACCCCCCCAAAGAAATCCCATTGCCTGCAGTGGCAGTGACATAATGTGAATCAGCTGTGAAGGACTCTGTGAGCTTGAGTGACTGCCAATGCGAGGATTACCACTGACACAGCATTTCATTAGGTAAACAGGGATGGATAAGACAAAAGTTACTAATGCTGCCCTTTCATGAAGAGGTCATGTGTATTTTCAGAGCTGGAGCTTCCCTTGAGAAAATCGGACTTTTGGTTTGTCTTGCATGTGGTCGTTTGGGAAATTTTGAAGGAAGTAAACATTTAGTGCTAAATGAAAATCCATGGCATAATACTGCAATACGGCGTACTCCTAGAGACCAAACATCTTTTTAACCATAGCTTTCGGATAATCTATTCCTGACAGGCTCTTTTAACTATCAAATCCTTTCGATATCCCACTACGGCCTCTCCGCTTCTTTTAATCAAGAGGAGGCATTAACAGGGGAAGTGATTAGGTACAAGACTTTGGTATTTCCCCAACTCCTTTTCAAATTCTTAATCCTTTCACTGACTGCACAAAGGTCCACTCTTGCTCTCTAACAAAAAGAAGGGACCTTTTGAAATAAGAGTGGCAAATCAGAAGTTATTGTATCGCATTTGGAAATGCAACATTACCTGCACTTTCCTCCACACGGGTTCTTTTCAGGTCTTCAAATTGATGGTTGGAAAAAACAATGGCAGGAAATTCACATTTTTTAGACATCAAAAAAAAAAAAAAAAGTCAGATAGTTAAATATTTCAATAAATATTTCAGTCTTCAGCAGAATACAGAAAAACTCAAATCAATGGGCCTCAGATATCGAGATGGATATAAACATATACTATCGTTATATATTAATAAACAGTCAAGTAAATATATACATTTATTTTGTGTGGAAAAATCTTTCACTTAAATTTCATGCAAATTTTCACTTATGATTTAATAACTTCAAACCATATCATTGGTCAAGTCTTACTTTATATTTAGAAATACAGATTAATACACATTTATTTCAGCTGTACAAAAGGTATTAATGACCTGAAAGAAGTCTAAATGGAATCCATAGTAAATCCATAGAAAAACTAGCTGTTCAAATAAAACATAAGAAATAGCATCGTACAGGAGTTGATGTGTCTATTGAAGCGATGCACTGGCTGTGGAAATTTCAGCTTATGTTCTTTATCACTGGTATTTCAGTGACATTTGTTATTAAATGAAATCACTTATACCATGAACATGCATGGGAAATTCATATTGGCATTTCTCAACATTATATACATCTGGTATTTTATTTCAGCTTGGCTTAGTAAAATCTTCACACATCCTTACTATAAGATTGATAAATTTGATGTCAACCATTTGACTTAAAAATGGTATCACAGTTATATTTAGAAAATAACTTTCTTATATTTTTACATATCAATGTACATAACATCAATGATACATTCTCAACAAGCAAAAAACTTGTGGAAATTATTAGAGTGATTGCATTCATTTGTTTTCCAGCGAGGAGTCCAAAAATCTTCGAGTTCTCTCTAAATGGCTCAGATTAGCCGTGATTTCAGCGAACTTAGGAATGCTGAATGGAGAACGTTTGTAAAAGCAGCACAGCAAAACCGCAGCACTTAGGCCGGCGGCTTGTAATGGAGGGGATTTGGTGTTCTGTTCTCTGCATTGATGGACCAGCTGCAGCTCGTCTACGCCTTACATTCCCATACTTCCATTAATCCTGCTCTGACGCTACAGGAGGGAGCGAGACAGGTGGGGGAAAGAAAGACGGGCAGGCAGGACTGATTACCAAACATTGTCCTAACAACCAAACCCAAGTTTCAGTTTCATTCTTTCGGGGGTGATTTCCGTTACTGAAGTCTTGCTTAAAAGGAAAATTTGCTATTAATTTCTTTGGTAACAGGAGAATTGCCTACACCAAGAGTTCGTTCCTTAATTACAGGCTGTTCTGGAGGTTCTTCCTATAAATATTTATGAGTATTTACATTATAAGAGGAACCTTTTTACGCTTAGCAATACAGCTGTTTAGCTTAGTTTCCTCATTTTGGAGTGTCTCCATTCACCATTTCACAAGGTTTGCATTGTTGCATTGTGCATTTGCATTGTGTAAAACAGTAACAGGTTCATTATTTCACATTCCTACTACGAAACAAAGGACAATATAGTGATGTGTAACATTCTCCTCTCTGGCTGAAAAAAACAACAACTTTCAAGCAAAATCAATCCAAGAGGCTGTTTCCATATATAAGTTATCAGCAAGAATAACTGATGTGTCCACAGGTGAAAACAGATTGAGGACCTTGCTGTCCGGTACCAAGGGTTTTAAACAATATAAACACAGTTAATATTGTCCAGAGTTAAACAAATGGTAAGTGTTTAGTGACCATACCGCAAACATGCTGGCGTGATCATTCAACAAATTGCTTGTGGTCTGTTTTGAGCATCAGATAGCTGAGACAGGTCATGGCAAATGGCGGCCTTATCACTTCAGCATCATTCAACAGCATGAATGTGCAGGACAGAACAGAGCTTGACCTCATGCCTTCTTAGTTTCTAGAACATCCCAAATTATAACAGCTGGTATGAATTTTGATCTCAAAAACTCTAATATAATCATTGAAGACATACTTATTCCCATAATATTTAAACCGATTCCCATTAAAGGCATTCTTATTGCTATTATTCCTCGAATTTTCCCACCAATTCCCATTAAAGGTATACTTATTCCCATAATATTCCAATTGATTCTTATGAATGGCACATGTATTCCCTTTATTCCCATAATAGTCCCCTGACTCCCATAATATTGTCACTAATTCTCAATAAAGGCATACTTATTCCCTTTATTTCCACTGATTCCCATTAAATACATATGTAATGACTCCCAGAGTGACTACTTTAAATTCAATACTGACAATAGTCATGCTTGTTTGTATTGTATGTCCAGTAGAAAAATAGTTTCTGTGATTTTCATGTCTCAAAAAATAAATAAATTCCAAACTGCTTTTATTGATTCCCTTAACAATACAAAAATTCACTTTCACTAATAGAAGTTGCATAGAGCCAAAGGGGACAGATACAAGTACATACATATACACAAATTTATAAATATATCATGTATTTGTGTGTATGAACATTTACAATGTACATGCTGCGAACAGGGGGAACACAACAAATTGCTATTATTGTCACAAAAATGTTTGCTAAAAAAAAAAAAAAAAGTGATAAAGAAAACAATGCATTTAAATAGTTGTTTCTTGGGTTTTTTAACTATAACCAACAAAAGAAATGAAGGTGAGTGGAATAATTTAGTCTGTGACTAAAAAACAATTTGCTTTTTTAAAACGGAGCTACAAAGCGTTCGGAATTTCACAAAAAAAAAAATAAATAAAAAGAAAGAAAGAAAGAAATTAAACATCTAATTTGTCTAATTGTAATTTCTACTTGTTTAAGAAATAATTGACAAATTGAATAATTTAAACTCAGTTTATATTATATATATTTATTTGTTTATATGCAGCATTTTGGATGCATATTTTTCGTTGTTAATTTTGTGGAAACAGAGGTAGATTACATTCTTCACATTGTTGTGTTTCGCTTTAGTAAGATTCGATGGAGATTATCGGGCTGAGGTGCGCAATTTTTGACTACTTAATAGTACCGTAGGTCCCTTGGGTTATCATTTCCTGCCGTTTCTGTGCGGGATTACAAATGTAGCACAGACGGCCACTTGGTTTGCGTTCGGTTATGTTATGTGTGCTAAATCGCGGTGCGGTGTTTGCTGAGCGAGATTCATTTTTACTTGCTGGTTCTTGCATCATGTCTTGTTCTACCTGCACGACTGTAACTTCTGTCTGCAGACGTAAAACCTGTAAACACCGACTTCTTCGTAAACAATAAGGATCCGTGTTATTGCATCCGTTGGACGGAAAGAGGAAAGGTGTTTGTCCATTTTAGATTTTCTGGACCACAACTTGAAATTTGCCTAAAAGCAAAAATAAGGCAGAACAGTTACATTCTAATAAAAAGTAATACCTTGTGTACTTTTGAATTTTTATAAATATCCTGCCAGCTTCTATGGCTACATTCATGGCATATATATAAAAATAAATATATTTATAATTAATAAATAATAAATACATTATTTTCTAAAAAACCTGGCAACATTTACCTGTTAAAAAACCTAATAACAGAATAAAACATACTTATATTTTTATCAGCGTTTTAGATCAAACTGGAAACTGTACGTACAAAAGAACGGCATGTTGATACTCACATGATGGCACTGAGGAAACCTCAGCAGTCACCACACTCTCCAATCCAAGGTTAGATAAGGCACCTCTAATTAAACCACACGTGTAGGCCAAATACTTATGGGGGTGGAGGGAAAGGCAGGTATAAATCCACTAGTAGGTTTGAGATCATTTCCCACTTTCAAACTAAAGATGACACTTTTATATACACCTGCAGACTTACTTTAGAAGATTCTTCAAGCTGCTGCTTTTTGCAGGAAACCTGAGTCAGTAGCGGGAACCTGTTGTCCTGGAGGACGTACGTTCCCTGTACACAGACGGAAAGCGCGGTTAGAGTAAATGAATTAAAGCATGTCAGATGTACGGCGTGCGTTTCGCTCCTTATAGAGTTTCAATGGCGGACCTGATGGTTGGTCCTCAGGTTGTCGATTTGTTTTCTGAAGATAACGTTCCAGAAGTCTTTACACACGAACTTCATAATGTCCAGGTCATCTTTAAATGTGGGGCAATCCCTTGTAAACCTTTATTTAAAAAAAGAAAAAAAAAAAGAAAGGCAAACAAGCATTTAAATATATACAATAGGGGCAAAAGTATTGAGACACCTCACTTTGGACTTTTCCGTCCAAATATATATGATATAACATTTTCTGTTCACTTGAACAAGAAGACCCAAACCTGTTCCAGCACGACAATGCCCCTGTGGACAAAGCCAGCTCGAAGCCATGATGATATGGTTTACATGGGCTGAAGCGGAAAATCTTGAGTGACCTGCTATGACCTCAAGCCCACCGAACGCTTTCGGGATGAATTACAACACGGACTGCACCTCAGGCCTCCACAAACACACACTAAAATCTAGTTCAGCATCTTCCCTGAAGAGTGGAGGTTTTTAGAACAGGAAATGGGGACTAAATATGGAAACGGGTGTTCAAAAAGCCCATACCGATCTTATGGTCCACAAACTTTTGACCATACAGTGTATGTGTGTGTGTGTGTGTGTGTGTGTGTGTAAATGTATTGTATTTATAATAATACAATTTATTGCCTCATCAGGGATTTCAACAGGAGTCTAATTTTGATGCCATGACACCACCTGCTGGACAAATTGCACATGTTAACATTTGATGTGTGTTTAATAACGATAGAAAAAGTGAATGTTAGCAAGTGTTACCTCTCGATTAGTCCTTGTCCCACTCTGAAGCCCATTCCCTCTAACACTGACACACACGTTACTCTCTCCTAAAACAAAAAATAATACAAACAGACAAATGAATTCATGTAAAGATGAAATAACAGAAGACATGAGCGAGGATTAGATTACATAAAGAAATGACCTATACTATATTTATCATGTAAAAAAAAAAACTAATAAATAAATTCAAATCTCCACATACTGTTGAATTTTTTTTCAAATTAAATGTATGTTTATCACCACAACATAACCAAAAGAAAAACATAATTTCTGAAAGAAACCTTCAGAATTAGTTCATTCTTTTTCCTCACCAAACTACAGTGTTGAAAAAAACAAAAAAACATCTGCAATAGATCTGAGGTGTTTCACAATCCGTTTACATTGTACCCATGTATGTATTCATGAATTTAATGTTGGATACCTTTTGTAGTCTTGTCTACAAGGCAAAACAGTATCAAGGTGTATTACAAAAAAAAAAAAAAAGCAGTTTTCTACTTTTTCACTCGTCTCCGAAGTCAAAATTAGATGCGGCTGAATGGAAATGTTGGCGAGACGAGGGACCGGTTCTGAAGGTTAGGCGGTGAACGTGTACAGTAAACTGATAAACTGTACCTTTTCGATGTCGTCCCGAGTCGTCTGCTCTTTGTAAATATGAGACACCATCTCCATGTGAAGAAACTCGAACAGGATGTCGTCTGCCATCATTACTGGGCGCTGAACACTTCTGCAGAAATAGGAAGGGTTAGATTTCTCCCTACACAATGCTTCACTCATAGACTTAACACTATATCCAGGGCAAGTCTTATGGGGGTCCCAGTTTTTGTGTAATTTATACATTTATTCCCCCACCCCCAAGTCGATTTTTAACTTGTCATGGGGAATCCCTAATGCCTTATGGGGGGGGTCCCGGATCTTTATTTTGCACATGACTGTATAATCATATTATACAGTAGGTTTACTGGTCGGTGCTATTTTGTGTTCTGTGTCCCACACTGTCTTGTGTTGTCTGTCTGCACTGTTTGCACTCGTCTGCACACGATGCACTTTAGTCCTCAGCTCTTTGTTCTGTTATGCAGCTTTATGTTCTGTTATGAAGCGCTATGATGTTAAATGTAGCACCAGGGGTCTGGAGGAACGTTGTCTGTTTCTGTTCCAAGACACAGAAGTGAGACAACCTACATGGCTATTTATTTTTGCCTCAACAGCAACGATACTTTGTCATATTGAGTAACACTGAAATTGTGGATGTGTGTAGAAGTTTGTGTGCGAGAGTGGGAGTGTGTGGATGTGTGTGTATGCGTTTGTGGATGTGTGCAGGAGTTTGTGGAGGCGTGCAGGAGTTTGTGGGAGTGTGGATAAGTTTGTGGGAGTGTGGGATGCATGATCCCCTGCGATGGATTTATTGTGTCCAAATGCTTTCTGTTGGTTTAGCAGATATTAAGCAGCTTAAATTGCATTTTGGGTTACAAAACATTCCAGTAACATCAACAAAAAAACTATTGCAAAAACTATTCAACACCCTCATACACAGGAAAAGAAAATTAGATGTGTAAAACCTATTATGTTATAACCCCAGTAGTGCATCTGTGACATGGACACTTGAACATGAGCAGCATTAACACAGCTACAGCGTTAAGCTGCTTCTTCGTCAGGTTAAAATGCTCGTAAATATTTCCTACTATCCCAATATTCTTTTAAAATATATCTATAAACACTAACAATTCTACAATAAACGCGCTGTCATTCTACTTACAGTATATATGGAGTGGCTAACTAGCTCGCATGCTAGCTTGCTATCGCAATAGCATCTACCCAAAACAAAACGATGAAAGTCGCTTTTTACTCCATTTCTTCTTCTTCTTCTTTGTTGTCGCACTTTTCCTTCTTCATTGGCGTGTGCAAACAACTTTTGGTGCCTTAACGCCACGCGGCGGCCAGGAGTGGTAACAACATCAGTTTACAAATATATTGAATGCTTTCCAGTTTATGGCTTACAACACGTGTCAAACCCAAGGCCTTGGGCCGCGAGATGATTTTATAAAGATCTATTATTATTGTTATTAATGGCCCGGTGATATGAAGATAACACTGATAACACAAACTACAGATCCAATAATGCAGCGCTACTGAACGCTAGACTACCTGGAAACATTCCAGCGTCAATCAAGTCGAGCTTCTGTTGATGTATTTAACCCTATTGTACAGTTATTGTGAAGCCCCTCAAAATGGTCAAGAGAAAAGTGGATTCTGAAAACAGAGCCTTTCGAAACCGATGGGATTCTGAGTAGATGTTTACTGACACTATGTCATATATGTGGAGCGAATGTGGCGTAATTAAGGAGTTTAATCTAAGACAGAACTACGAGACAAAACATCAGGAAAGCTGAAAAACCTGAATGCAGAGCAGAAGATACAGAAAGTAGAAGAGTTAAAGAAGAATCTGACATTTCAGCAGATGTTTTTCACCAGAGCAAAATCACAAAGTGAAGCTGGTGTGAAAACAGAGGAGAAATCAGAGTCACATCAGCCGGTTATTTACTGAGGGAGAGTTTCTGAAGAGCTGCATGATGAAGCTGTGAGATGTCTGGTGTTTGACTGGAGATATTTTTATGGAGAGCAAAATATTTTAAGTTATTTAAAGTTTAAGATTATTTTTTATAAAATGGCATAAGAGCAAAGAAATCTGATTGTTTTGATTTGTTGTTATTTTAACGTTTACTTAAAAGCACAATTTCTATTGATTTTTTCAGGGTTTTTTGCAGCATGTTCATATTTCTAACTTGTATAATTTTGACAGGAGATATTTTTATGGAGAGCAAAATATTTTAAGTTATTTAAAGTTTAAGTTGATTTATTCTGGAATAATATTCCTGTCTGTTTTTATTCATATTTATGTTTAAAAAACATTTAGTTTTAGTGTGTTCAATAAATGTTTGACCTCAGGTGTGTGTTGAGTTTTGGCCCCCGGTTCGATTGAGTTTGACACCCCTGGGTTACAACATCTCCTGCTTCATCTGTGTGAACTCATTGTGGCAAAACATGTTTTCTTTTAGAGCCTTCATCACATATTGTACCACTCAGAACTTCTCAATTCAATCGTTTTTCTTCATTTTTTTTTATTGTTTTCAACATCGTCAACATTGTATACAATTATCAATGAAAATGTCGAAATTATGACAGAACAAATATGGAATAATGTGGTGTTAAATAACCAGGAATATATTTCATATAGTCGATTCTTTAAAGAAGCCATCTTTGCTTCGCTGACAGCTTTGCACACTCTTGGTATCCTGAGGTGGTCACCTGTAATGGTTTTCCAACAATCTTGATGGATTTACCAGAGGTGTTGAGTACTTGTTGGCTGCTTTACCTTCACTTTAACTTATTTCAAACCTTCTCAACTGGATTTAGAGAGGATGATTGTGGATCTAAGGCAGCATGCTATCCTTCTCCTTCTTGGACAAATAGGTCATACATAACCTAGAGGTGTATTTGGGGCCACTGTTGGAATACAAATGATGGTCCCTCTAAGTGTAAACCAGATGGGATGGAATGTCACTGCAAAATTCTGTGGTTGAACGTACCAACACTGTCACCAGCAAAGCACACCCACACCGTCACATCTCCTCCCCCATGTTTTAAAGTGGGAACCACGCATTCAGGAACCGTCCGTTCACCATCTTTATGTCTAACAAAAACATGGTGGTTAGGATCAAAGATTTTAAATCATCAGCCCACAGGACAGTTCCCACTGATTTAATGTTAATTTCTTGTGTTTCCATGCCCAAAAATGTCTCTTCTGCTTGTTGTTGTTCTTCTAAAGTAATTGTTTCTTTGCCACAATTCGACCTGAAAGGCCGGACTCTCACAGTATCCTCTAAATTGTGGATGTTAAAATATGTCTGCCACTTGAACTCATTGATGTAAATCACTGTTTTCTGAAGTAGGTAATTCTAATAAACTTATCCTGTGCAGCAGAGGTAGTGCTTGGTCTTTCTTTCCTGATATTTCTTGAGATTTTTCAGAATGACTGACCTTCATTTCCTGTCTTTTCTCTTCACTTAACTAAGTTTTTCTTGCCATAGTATGTATTTGTACAGAAGTAAAGACTTGTCACATGACACTAGAAACTAGCTTAATACAGCTCCATTTTCAGACATTACTAAAGAAATGAGCTATACTATATTCATCATATAAAAATGCATGTGTATTAATTGTTTTACAAATGAAATTTACATTAATTATCACAAGTAACATATAGTGTATGTGTTGTGTGATCTTATATTACTAAAAAGGAAACCATGTGATTTTGGATTATGCGTGTTCATTTTTTTAAATTGATGTCTTGGTGCAGGATACACCCACATTCTAAGTGGGTAAGGTGCTAAACGTATACAGTAAACTAATAAACTGTACCTTTTCATTTCTTCCCGAGTCGTCTGCTCTTTGTAAATATAAAACACCATCTCCATCTCCAAGAAACTCAAGCAGGATGTCATCTGCCATCATTATTCATCCACTGCAAATTATCCAAACCGCAGCTGCACGACTTGTGTTCAATCAGCCCAAGTTCTCCCTCACCACCCCACTGCTGCGCTCCCTTCACTGGCTTCCAGTAGCTGCACGTATCAGATTCTAAACACTGATGCTTGCCTACAAGACCAAAAATGGACCAGTGCCATCTTACCTCAGAGACCTCATCACACCTCGTACTGAGATCCTCCAGCACTGCTCGACTGGTACCACCTTCTCTCAGAATGAGATGTAAGTATACTTCAAGCTTCCTCTCTGTTCTGGCACCGAGGTGGTGAAATGAACTACCCCTAGATGAACAGGCCTCACAAGGGTCCATCTGAGACGTTGAATCCTCGTGCTGTGTGTCAGGTGCAGAAGCTGCTTCAAAAAACACACACGCATGAGTGCTGCAGCATCGCTTTATACATATTTACATACAACATATTTAGCTTAAAATGAGTATAGAACTTGTAGACATGGGAGAGCAATCAAGGTTAGACTCAGGAGAAGGTATGGGAGGAAAATTTGCAGTGGGAGAATTGAGGAAGTTGCAGAATAATCAGTAGGAGAGCAGTAGGACGGAGAAGATGTGAAATGAGAGCGAGGAGGAAGAGTTGATGCAGGTGTACGAAGGCTGTTAGAATTAGTCTCCTGGAGAAAACAGCAGGGAGGTCAGGCTAGATCTGCGTGCCCATATTACGTGTAAAAGTACGCTGCATGAGGCGAGGAGGCAGGAAGGGGTTATCTGGAACAGTTGGGGTGGAGAGATGATCAGTGAACTGTGCAACCTTGGTTGCTAGGGAGAGGAGTTGAAAACAGAGCTGGCAAAAATACACACATCCTTCACTTAAGTAGAAGTACAGATACTTGTGTTTAAAAAGACTCTGGTAAAAGTTGAAGTTCTGACTACACTTTTTTACTCAATTAAAGTAAAGAAGTTTGGGCTCTGACATGTACTTAGGTAAAAGGTAGCCATTACTACTACCTGTAACTTAATCTCACATTTCTATCTGTTCTAAATGTACCATATTTTGAATAATGTTTTTAATACTCTAATCAACATAGACATGGACAAATATGTCTATAACTCAACATAGAGCATGAAGGCAAAATATTTTTGCAAATGTTTTTAAGTAATTATGGTGCTTTAAATGACATAAATCATAAGGACACAAAACAGAACCTTTGCTATGTTTCCACACGGACGGTTAATGAGGTGATACCGGAGCAACTGTACCTCTTCTAACTTTCATACGGATTAAATAATCAGATAATATTTGTATATGATGTGGTTTATGTAAAAGACAATGCAAGGTTTATATAGATAAATTGTTATGTCTGTGAGGCAAATATTCACTGAGATTCAGGTTGTTTTGTTTATGTTTTTGTGACGGAAGATGAAAGAGACGGCAGAGAGCGCCCCTATCTGTTGACTTTATTTTACAAAAGCACAGCGTTTTGTTGTTAATGTGTGTGTACAAATAAAAGTAGAAACTCCTTAATTACAGCCACATTCGCTCCACTAATAAGACACAGTGTCAGTAAACATCTACTCAGAATCCCATCGGTTTTGAAAGGCTTTGTTTTTAGAATCAACTTTTCTCTTCACCACTGTGAGGCGCTGTTTCACAATAACTTTACAACAGGGTTAAAAACATCAACAGAAGCTCGACTTGATTGACGCTGGAATGTTTCCAGGTAGTCTAGAGTTCGGTAAGGCAGCTGAAGCGCTGCACTATGGGATCCGTTGTTTGTGTTATCAGCGCTTCATATCGCCGGGCCATTAATAACAATAATAATAAATCTTTATAAAATCATCTCGAGGGCCGGATATAATTGTACGTCGGGCCGGAAGTTGGTGTTCTTTCTTTCTCGTGTTCTTTCTTAAGTTTGACACCCCTGCTTTACAGATTCGAATGATGTATTGCTCTTATCTGTACAATCATAAAAGACAGAGTAATTTAAGTTTGTTTCGCCATTATGAGGAAAATAACACAAAACGCCCCGGTGCGTTTGTCGCCCCCTAGAGGGTTATTTAAGACTGGGCGCATCAATAAAACAAATGTTTACTGATTACAGATACTAATATTAATACGTCTGTGAGAAGAAGCTGAATAAAAAGAAACCTATAAAGAGATGTTAGTGAAGGTAAACATTGCAATAACCAGACATAGACATAAGATGTGAAGGTTGACATCACAAGGACTAGACATAAGATTGATGTGTGCATATATATATATATATATATATATAAAGAGAGAGAGAGAGAGAGAGAGAGAGAGAGAGAGAGAGAGAGAGAGAAAGAAACAGAGAGATATGTCTAAGGCACAAACAATATACTGTATGTAGGTGAGATTGAGATGGTCTGGACATGTGCAGAGGAGGGACATGGGGTATATCAGTAGGAGAATGCTGAAGACGGAGCCACCAGGAAGGAGGAAAAGAGGAAGACCAAGTAGGAGGTTTATGGATGTGGTGAGAGAAGACATGCAGGTAGTTGGGTTGAAAGAGGCAGATGTAGAGGACAGGGGTGTGTGGAGACGGATGATCCGCTGTGGAGACCCTTAATGGGAGAAGCCGAAAGAAGAAGAAGAACATAATTTCATTTTACTGGCACTAATTTTTATTAGCACGCGATCAATGCGTTTCCGATCATTTTTGTTTGACCATTTTAATACAAAATTACATAAATAAATAAAGAATAAACTAAATGAAACCTTCAATGCAACACACATTTATTCATGGTGTTCTTTCTTTTTACTATAAGATCAAACAATTTTGAAAAATAAATCAAAAAAGAATTTTTAATCAGTAAACATTTGTATTACTGATGCGCCAAGTCTCAAATCAGCACCACAATCTCGCCATAGTAAACACAAGTTACCCCTTGGGGTCGACAAATGTGTCGGCGCGTTTTGTGGCATTTGTCCCTCATAACGCCAAAACGAACTTAAATTACTATTTTTTGGTTTGTTAGTTTTTTTGTTGTTGTTTCTTAAATACAGAGCAGAGCAGAACAACATTCGAATCTGTAAAGGGTCTACTTTTATTTGTACACACATATCAACAACAAAACGCTGTGCTTTTGTAAAATAAAGAAAACAGACAGGGGGCGCTCTCTGCTGTCTGCTATTTCCCTTCACAGACACACAAATAAAACAACCTGAATCTCAGTGAATATTCTCTGATTATGTATTCAGTATAAAAGTTAACATAGCAAAAGTTCCGTTTGGCTCCTGATGATTTACGTCATTTAAAACAACATAATCGTTTTAAAACATTTACAAGAATATTTTGCTTTATGTTGAGTCTGGTTTCATTAATAATAAACATACATTTGCATTAAACATCCATATTTGTCCATGTCTATGTTGATTAGAGTATTAAAAACTTTAAGTATTAATTTATAGTACATTTAAAACAGATTCAATTTTGCAATTAAGTTGCGATTAATCATGAGTTAACTCATGACAATCAAGTGATTCATCACGATGAAATATTTTAATCGATTTACAGCCCTAATATTAATATGATGTAATGTCCAGTTACTAGCGTGACACTAAAACATGTAGTAGTAATGACTAATTTTGACTTAAATATTAAGTGGCAGAGCCCAAATTTTTTTACTTCAACTGAAGTAAAAAAGTGTAATCAGTACTTCAACTTTCACTAAACTCTTTTCAAACATAAGTATCTGTACTTCTACTTAAGGAAGGATGTGTGTACCTTTGACACCTCTGGCTCAGACAAAAAAATGTATTATTTATGCTATTCCTGTGCATACATTTGATATTGTGTAAGTTTGATTTTATAATGTGTTTATTGACCTCTGGACAAAGTGAACAAGCTGATGATGATTGAATTGTTTTTGAAAGATTTGCCTCTTGGAGTGCAGAACATATGCAATCCTACACAGTCATTCCAGCCTGGTGTTTATATTTTAGAGAGTTCAGTCAGTGTCAGGTCAGTGCTCACCACAATTTCTTATAGTTCCTATTATGGTGCTCAGTGGCATTTCTTTCATTATTTGTACCCAGGCATCAACATTCTCGAATCCAGCTACAAGAGAAAGATCCTTATTGAGCAGGTCTTTCCCATACTTAAGTAAATTGTCTGGATTTTATTTTGTGTTCCCCCAACCCATCTGGTGCCAACTTTCCATTGCTGGCTTCAAAAAGAAGCCAAAGGTGGTTGTCAAAAATATTGCTTGAAAAAAAATTTCCAATGTGAATTTGCTTTCTGCTTGTACTATGAGACCTGGCCATCACTAAAAATGTTCAGTGGTCACATTTAGATCTTCTTGGATTAGTTTAATATCAGGATCCAAATTCCAAGGGCCCACATACATTATGATCAAAATCTTGATGTCACCCAAATGATGATGGGTTCCCCTTTTGAGTCTGGTTCCTCTCAAGGTTTCTTCCTCATAACATCTAAGAGAGTTTTTCCTTGCCACGGCTGCTCATCAGGGATAAATACACATCGTTCACCTTAACTGCTGATTTCTGTAAAGCTGCTTTGAGACAATGTCTGTTGTGAAAAGCGCTCTAGAAATAAACTTGACTTGACTTGACATACCAGGTTTCATGTCACCTGCATGTTGTTAGGACTGATGCTGGATAAACATAGCACATACTCCTATGAAACGTTGGACCAAAAAGATCCTTCAATTCAATGTAATACATTTTTATTTGTATAGCGCTTTTGACAATGCACATTGTCTCAAAGCAGCAGTTCAACTTGACCAATTCACTCACTCACTAATTCAACATATCTAAACACACACTAACAATAGTTGTTAGTAGTTGATAGTATGTGCAAATGTTTATATATAATCAAGTATCACGTCTGCTAGTAAATGTTATGGTGCGTTTAACTAAAGCTTTTATTTTTTTTATATTCTTAAAGTAAGAGATTTTTTCTGTAAATATGTTTTTCTTTTAAATCATTCATTACGTGTAAAGGGTCCTGCCTAAAGATTAAAGTCTTCTACATTATTTTCAAAATTTGACATTTGCCTATTAGTAAACTTTTAATGAATGATCAATAGTAGCCTTCTAATATTAAAATTGTATTCTTGTCTGTGGATTTACAGTAAACTGTGGTGGATATGAACATGTTGGAGCAGTTTCCTAGACAGGGTATACATTAATCCATGAGTAGGCCTTAATCTAGAATAGTTAATCATGTCTTAATAAAATGCCTTTCTAAACATAGATTAAATACAGATTATTAACACCTGGACTATGGAGTCCTGAACTGAAATAAACTAAATTCAAAGAAACCACCTATATAACTCTGAAGTTGCTGAATGGAGGTTGCCTATAAAACATGGAAGGAATCAAGAAAAGTTTAAAATTGTATGCAACTGAGAAGCAAAACTGAAAGCAATGGAAGCTTTATATAAATGGTGGAACATCTGGATTGTCATCTTATTCTATTGGGTCATCTGGGCATTCAAGCTGTTTCAGCAATTGTGAAGAACTTTCCATTAATGTTTTTTCAATACAGCACACTGTGAACAACAGCTTCTTAAGCGATGAGCTTTTGTGTCTTACCCTCCATGTGCAGGATGTCAATGATCACCTTCTGGAAAACTGTCAAGTCAGCAGTCTTCCCCCATTATTGTGTAGACTGAGACACCATTTAAAGGCTCAGAAAATTCACATTTTCGGAAATACTGAATTTTGGGTTTTTATTAACTGTAAGCTATAATCATCAAAATCAAAAGAAATAATTTGAAATTTTTCACTCTGTGTGTGATGAATTTATATAATATACAAGTTTCACTTTTTGTATTGAATTACTCAAATAAATCAACTTTTCAATTATATTCTAATTTATTGAGATGCACCTGTAGTTGCCGTGCGGTTTCTGATGAAAGTACATTGTGATCAGTGACCTTACTAATTAGTGTGTAGTAAATATTAGACACATTTGTACCCAAATTTGAATGAAATAACAAACTAATGTAATGCTAATGTAGTGGTTGGCCATGCTGAAAAAATAGTATAACGAATTGATTATTTTAAAAATTACACATAAGTAAAAGTGATTATTGCTGACACTATCCAGCATCAAAAACACAAAAACACGCAATACTTTTATAAACAGTATATATATTTGTATATTATGAAAGTTATAACTAAAGGTTTACAGTAATGAATAGTCAAGCTTGGTGTGGCACTTTCTTCTTTTTCTTCTTTCCTCTTTATGTCTAGAAGTTCTTGCAAGAGCTTTTTTTTACATCATCTCAGACCTCTGTCCATCTAAGACATCAAAATCGAAGCAGTGCAGTGTTTGCTTTGCTCATGGCCTTCGTACCCCTAACAGCAAGCCTATTTTAACTACATGGGTTTGCAAAGGCTGTCCATAACAGCCTGGGTTATGCATTAAATAAAGCGGTTTTGAGGATTACCACACCAAGCTTACCAACTTACAAGTCACCAGACTCAGGCATCAGTTCCAAAAAGAGTGCAGGCTGATGTGGAGCTGAGGAAAAATCACTTGATGCATCATCTGATCACTTGATTTGGTGGTGTGATAACCATAGAAATTAGAAGGCTAGTTTATGAAGCTCACAACGAGCAATGCAGAGGGCAACAAGTCTGGGTTTAACGTGGATAAGACAGAGAGAATCAGTGATGTAGACATGACTGAGACATTCCTGATCATCTCATCATCATCATCATCATCATCATCATCATCATCTTTTCTCTGCTTGTGTTTATATGGTAGTTATTCACCCTGGATACATTCACTAGGTAACAAATTCCTTTTGTATCAATATATTAATATGATGTGAGGTTCAGTTACCAGCGTGACACAAAAACAGATAGTAGTAATGACTATTTTTTACTTAAGTACATGTTTCATTTATAGTAAATGTTTGTTACAGTATAGCAACTTATTGAGCATTAAAATCCGTAAAGTGAGTTTTAAACCTAAATAACACATTTAAAAATCAATACGCTATAAATGAAACAATGTAAATGATGTAAATGTTTTATTTTTCAAATAGAAAGGCAAAAAATAAAGACAATGTTTTTGGTTGTTTTATACAAGTGGTCTCTTTTTTTTCTTATTTGTATTTATACATTGTGTTGTGTATCTACTGTATACTATAGTATGTGTCTATTCTTTAATATACTTGCATTTATTTTTATTTGCTGCTGTAACAGAGAAATTTCCCCACTGTGGGACAAATAAAGGTACATCTTATCTTATCTTAAATTGCATGTCAAGCATTCCAGGTACTAACCACATAATGCCACAAGATTTTCCGTGTTCTCAGACAGGTACATTGTTAACCCTGGAATCACAACTTTTCTGCTGTCTGAGATGTGTAAGCAACGGAGCTTCTGTTGGGAATGTGACAGAAGCACAGTTGAAGTTGACATGAGGTGTTTCCCAGGTGTCTGTACATCATCAGGGACATGGTGCCTTTTTCAAATGCGAACGAAGGGAGTTTAATGACTTACATGAACATGAGCAGTTTAGATAAACACATGGACGTGATCTTTGTCGACCTAGATAGTCATGTAATCTATAATATTTGAGTAGGTCAGCTTTTTTTTTTATAGAAAATTGGGCTGCGAAATTTGCATAGCCAATTAAAATAGCCAATTAGAAGTGTAAAAACAGATTTAAAGAACAATAAAATATATATTAAATATATAGTGTAAATTGTTACCTGAAAGTGCTTTTTACAGGCTTCTAAAGTCCTTGGTTTTTGCTGCTGCATGGAAAGATGGACATTAATAAGAAAAGCGTTACTGTCTCTCGCATTTGCTTCAAAAAAAATGTGCATGCACGTTTGCAAAAAAAAAAAAAAAAAACCTCACGCATGTATTTTATGTTTGTGCATTAGTGTAAACGCAAACTTGAAGGAATCCTTATGCATAGTTGATGCGAAGCACTACATATACTTTTAAAATATCCAAAGATATATATATATATATATATATATATATATATATATATATATATAATATATATTATAAATTATTAAAGCAAGCATAAATTATGCGAGGTGTATATAAAATATACTGATGCTTTGGTAAGAGAGACAGACGGATAAATGCATATAAAATATACTAATGCAAACATTCAATTCAATTCAATAAATTTTTATTTGTATAGCACTTTTAACAATGAACATTGTCTCAAAGCAGCTTTACACAGATAATGTGGTGATAAAAAATGAATATGTTCTTTATAAGTACGTTTGTCCCTGATGAGCAGCCGGTGGCGACTGTGGCGAGGAAAAACTCCCCGAGACGGCAAAGGAAGAAACCTTGAGAAGAACCAGACTTAAGAGGGAACCCATCCTCATCTGGGGTCCATTTATTTCAGATATATGATGTTGCGGGGTGCAGTGATGGTGATCAAAAGCGAAATGTAGTCTTGAGACAATGTAGCAGACTGTTGACATTAACTTCTCCTGTTCTTCCTCCGGAATTTCATGGAACCACCCAAGGCGTTGATGAGAAACCATCCCAAGCTGTGTCCCAAGAGTGGCTTCCAAACGAAGAGAACACTATCCAGAGGCAGGTCTGGACGAAGTGGGAAGGTCCACGGAGGGAAGAGGGGCAGGAAAAGTGGTCACTGGAATCTCATACATTGGATAGATGGATAAATACTCTTGCAAACAAACTGTAGATGTATATATGTTTCTAAAATAAACTCTTGCAAACGTACGATAGGCCGAAGGATGAATAATATAAAATATACTCTTGCAAACGGATGGATCGATTGACGAACGTATATTTATAAAATATAATCGGACAAGCATACAGTGGATGTGTAGACGCATATATACTTCTAAAATATTCTAAAAACACTTTTAATCCATGCGTACTTGAAAACTTTAAGCTCAGACGCTATGACATTAGCAAGGAACACCGAATGTTAAACGACAATTTAAAAGACAACGTCTTTCTTTTACTTAGTTAATATAAAGACTTAAATTAAATTTTCCAATATAAAACTTACCTGAGAAATTTTACCCACCTTCACGCCTTCATTAAATGGCTCCTGTTCTTGCCCGAGTCATGTTTGCATATCACGTGGGTAAATAGGTTAAAAATGTATGCTACATTTACTTAATTTTAACAATTGTTGTCACCACTCACATTTTTTCCATTCACTTTATGCATACTCTTAAGTTCACCCTGTGACTTATATTTTCTTGTATGTACAAGAGTATGTTAAGTAAAACTCAGAAATTGGGAAATATGTTGTAAATCACTTTTTACAGTGTTTACTGCTCCACTAAAAATGTTAGATGGTGTGCCACAGCCTTTTTAAGGAACCTCTTGTGTATATAGGAGAATGTTTGGTTCATCAAGTGTGTCATTTGGCACTTTGCTGCCTTTAAAAAGAAAGCAAGGTTTTAAAATGGCCACATATTGATTATGTTACACCAGTTGTGTAACTGTTCCTGTTGTTATGTTGAATCATTGCAGTGAGCTAAATGTGTTTTGTCATTCTTCAAAAGAATTATACTATTACTGAACGTACAAGCAGCTGTATAAGGTACAGCATGCAGAATGGCCATGGTTTTAGATGTGGGTGTTTCCCACCATTCTTTGACCTTGGAGCTACTGCAGTGCAAACACAAAATACTTTTGAACTTCCTCGTGGCAACACAAAAATAAGGTAATAGAGCAAAGTAGAGCTTAAAAAAAGCACAAAGCAGGAAGCACTATATATATATATATATATATATATATATATATATATATATATATATATATATATATAAAAAAACAAATTCAATAGATAAGGTGTTCTCATTATCAGTTTAAATGATTAACCCTTGTTGAGGGTTCTGCCTGGCAATTTGCATAGACTTTATTGGTCTCTTTAGTAAAGTAAAGTGTAATTATTACCAGCAGGAAGTTTCATTTAAATATAAATTCTCCAAACTGACATGAGATGATCCATTTTATCTTTGTGGATCACCAGTGTAGTCAATTATAAATTTGATTCTGTAGAATCCATTTTTTCAGATCTACAAATATGGCAAAGATGCTAGTTGTGTTGTTGCTGTTTCTCAGTGCACTGGGACCTGTTACAACAATCAAACTGGATGGAAATGGGTACACCGATATTCTTATAGTCATCAATCCAGCTGTGCCAGAGAATGGAGAACTTATCAATCAAATAAAGGTATCTTTTTGTTGTAATACTTAAAGAAATAAATTATTGAAATTTTAATGTGAGATAATTAGTGGGGCGGATTTTGGTGCTTGATTTCAGAATGTTTAGTGCTAAAAAATTATTTTACGGTGGAGTTTCTTCATTTTTTTAGTATCTGAGTAAAGAAAGGATGTAAATAAATGTGTGTTGTGTTGCAGTTTTTCATTTCAGCTCTTTAAATGTATTTTTAATATGGTCTCTTGTCAGAAGCGACCACTAACAGTTAGTAGTTAGTAATTTCTATTAGGTTTAATTAAATTTAGTGGTCATTATATCTAGAATTTTGGCTGTTAAATTTAGATGCATTGTATATAATAGTAAATAGAAAGAGAGAAAAAGAGACACTATGTGTGTGTTAATGAATTAGGTGCATCTGTATTGTATTTTTACTAATAATAAAGCTGTTGCTGTTAATTCTTCATTCTATTTTTCGCCATATTTTTTACTTTAATGTTATTAAATGAGTCTTGTGCCTCATCCCGTTTTTGAAGTTAAGATAGGGAATTAAGAAAAGCATATTAGCGCTGATTTTCGCATGCACACCGTCTGGACAGATAACAGAAGATTTTTTTTAATGTAAAAATGGCCTGGATTCACATGTAGGCAATAAAAACCCAGCTGAATGAAATACATCAGTGATTGTAAAGAAATATGTGCCAAATGTTAAATATTGTCCCAGGTGATAAGACAGTTACTGGCCTGGATTACAGGGAAAATAAAAGATGATAATGATCACATTTTGATGTCATAAACAATACATTTTATGAGACACTAAAATTCATTTACAGTCCTGACATTTACAACATTAAGGTCACTATGAGACAATGTTTGTTGTCTAGGGTGTAGCAGCTCGTATCTCTTGGTTTATATCAGGGGTTTTCAACTGGTTCTGTGCCAGGGACCACCATTCTGACTAACAAGTAATCCGCGGCCCACTATTGTGTGTGTGTGTGTGTGTGTGTGTGTGTGTGTGTGTGTGCGTGTGTGTTTTTTGTGGGGGTTACTATATGACGCAAAACACAACGTTAGCAAAGCATAGTCCTGATAGGTGCAAAGCTAGCCTATCCTGTGACAGTTTTAATATTTTAGACATTTTCATTAAATTCAGTTTTCTCACTAATGTGAAAATAGTCTGGAAATGTTTGGAAAAATAAATTATGGATAAATTATGTAGGCTGTCACGGACCACATGCAATGCCGCCGCGGACCACTAGGGGGCCGCGGACCACCGGTTGAAAACCCCTGGTTTATATTGCCATAATTTGAACAGTAAATGAAATAATTACAGAATAAGTGGCCAGTTTATAACAGAGAAATCACGCAGATAATTTGTCTAGATATAATCACTGTCTGTATTACAGAATTAATGAAAAGAGATCCCCATTTTTGTGGTGAACCATATGATGGGGATTTTTTTTTTAGTGATTGGTTTCTGCAATTTAAAGTTGAGAACACCTCAACAGGAAACCTCTTTCTTTTATACGGTAGAATTGGCAAAACTGATCCTTTAGGGATTCTGAACACTCAAACCAATAACCCTGTTTTGGTTAAAGTAACTGAAATCACACTATTTCTTGTTGTAAATGTTAACTAAAGCTTTTAAATGCTTCATGAAATGCAGGTATATTTTCAGTCCGGTTTCTCTCAAGGTTTCTTCCTTGGGAGTTTTTCCTTCTCACTGTCGCCACTGGATCACTCAATAGGGATAAACTTATAGGAACTTATTTATGAATTTAAAATGTATGTTCATAATCAATTTTCCTCTGTAAATGTGCTTTGTGACATTGCAAAAATTGCAATACAATAAAAAATTAAAATGAACTTAATGGGATTTTTGCCATTTCACTGCTGCTACATGATTGACCGATTAGACCAATAAGAAGTACATGAACACATGTATGTGGTGCTTATAAGCCAGCATGAACAATGCTTCATGTAAGAGAAAGAAGAGAAATGGTTAATGAAGAGATTTTTTGTGAAATCTGCAGTTAACAACGCCTTCAGTGGACTTAAGAAATAATTAGAAATTAAAACAAAAAAAACTTCGTCAATTTTATTACTTATATCAAATTACAAGTTTCTCTCTCTCGCTCTTTCTCTCTCTCCACAGAAAATGGTTACTGGTGGATCAACATATCTGTTTGAAGCTTTAGACCGCAAGGTCTACTTCAAGGAAGTGAAAATACTAGTACCACCAAACTGGACATCAGGAATTTATGAGAGAGCAAGAACAGAATCATTTGACAAGGTACAATGTTTATTAAGTTTTACTAAAAAAAAGTGTTCATAAAAATAATTCATTGGCATGGACATAGTTTATTAAAAAAATTGCCATTGCAATTAATATGGTATGTATAAATATGTATTTTGTTGGTAGGGCAAAATACGAATAGATAAGCCACATCCTTCTTTTGGTGACGATCCATACACTCTTCAACCCGAAGGCTGTGGAATTGAAGCTAAATACATTCATTTTACCCCAAACTTCTTGTTAAACAGAGATCTTATTGAAGTGTATGGACCTGCAGGTAAGAATTAGCTAAACACACACATTAGAATTAGAATTATTTTTTATAAGTATTCGGAGAGAGTATTCTCTTCATTGCCTGTTCTATTTCTCCTGGACTAATGTTATTTCTTCCGGTGGCATCCTGCTTTTGGCTCCTTCCTGCCAGTCATCCCTTACACACACTTCTGATCTAAAATACTAATGTCTTCTTCAACAGTGATCAGTCACTTAAAGATTACCTTGACTAAATCAAATGTCCTATTTTTACCTTCCTTTGTAGCAAAATCTGACAAATACATATTTTTCATTGCAGACAGGGTTTTTGTGCATGAATGGGCTCACCTCAGATGGGGAGTATTTGATGAATATAATACGAGAGAACCATTTTACTGGTCTGCTGCTGGTCAGATTCAACCGACAAGGTTTTATTATCATTGTCAATAAATGGCCATATATTGTTAGTACACATAAATGCACATTGCGAGAATAGTCGTCGGTAATGTGTTATATTTTATTTTCAGGTGTACTGATAAGATTTCTGGCAAATGGGTTGAAATTATTAATCAGAATCCTACACCTTGCCAAATTGATGCATCTGGCAAACCATCATCCAGCTGTGAATTTTTTCCAGATTATATACAAACTGCAAAGGCCTCAATAATGTTCATGCAAAGCTTATTTTCAGTGAGTATCGCCATGGTTCAAAATGTTTCAAGAAGTTTTTCACAAATGCTTAAATGGTAGCGTAGATATGAATGCTAACACAAGCAGACAGTTGAAATCAGGATTTAGACAACAAAGTTGGTTTCCAATTTTTACCCTGAAGTTTGCATTTTTTCCTGTGTAGGTAAAAACTTTTTGTGAAGAGAAGGAACATAACTATGAAGCCCCCAATGAGCAGAATAAACAGTGTGGAAAAGCAACACGTACAGTAATCTTTGAGAACTCGGTAGACAAAGATGCCCTTCGCAATCTGAATCCTTTGTCATCTGTACCAACACCTCCGACATTCAAAGTCATACAGAGGGGAATCCGGGTCGTCTGTCTCGTCCTTGATGTCTCTGGAAGCATGCAAGTATGTTAAAATAAAATAAAAAGTTTTAAGTTTTAAATCAAAATGTGGCTTTGGGGTTACTATACATATAAATAATACGATTAAATAAAATAGATAGATAGATAGATAGATAGATAGATAGATAGATAGATAGATAGATAGATAGATAGATAGATAGATAGATAGATAGATAGATAGATAGAAATTTATTCTAACTGCAAAGTACATGTTTAGCAGGCAGTTTAGCATCTACCAGAACTGCAAATAGTAGCAATTGTGCAAATTGACATTCAAATTGTAAAACTTGTGTATTAAATAAATGTAATAGACACAGATTGAAGTAGTTTAAGTCTTTGCTTCTTTTAATTGTGATGATTCTGACTTTTAACAAAAACCCACCAATTCACTGTCGTAAAAAATTTGAATATGGTGACATGCCAATCAGCTACTCACAACCAACCGAGAGAACCGCAGCCTTTAAGAGGCTTGTCAAGCAAATTGATCCAAGAATTTGGGTTAACTTCACAAGAAATGGAATGAGACTGGGGTCAAGGCATCAAGAGCCACTACACACAGACGTGTCAAAGAATTTGGCTGTAGTTGTCGTATTCCTCTTATTAAGCCACTCCTAAACCACAGACAATATCAGAGGAGTCTTATCTGGGCTAAAGAGAAGAAGAACTGGACTGTTGCCCAGTGGTCCAAGGTCCTCTTTTTAGATGAGAGCAAGTTTTGTATTTAATTTGGAAACCAAGATCCTAGAGTCTGTAGGAAGGGTGGAAAAGCTTATAGCCCAAGTTGCTTGAAGTCCACTGTTAAGTTTCCACAGTCTGTGATGATTTGGGGTGCAATGTCATCTGCTGGGGTTGGTCCACTGTGTCTTTTGAAAACGAAAGTCACTGCACCCGTTTACCAAGAAATTTCTGAGCACTTCATGCATCCTTCTGCTGACCGGCTTTTCAAAGATGCTGATTTAATTTTCCAGCAGGATTTGGCACCTGCCCACACTGCCAAAAGCACCAAAGGTTGGTTAAATGACAATGGTTTTGGTGTGCTTGACTGGCCAGTAAACTCACCAGACCTGAACGCCATAAAGAATCTATGGGGTATTGTCAAGAGGAAAATGAGAAACAAGAGACAAAAAAAATGCAAATGAGCTGAAGGCTGCTGTCAAAGAAACCCGGGCTTCCATACCACCTCAGCAGTGCCACAGACTGATTACCTCCATGCCAAGCCAAATTGAGGCAGTAATTAAAGCAAGTATTGAGTACATATACAGTAAATGAACATACTTTCCAGAAGGCCAACAATTCACTAAAATTTTTTTTTCATTGGTCTTATGAAGTATTAACATTTTTTGAGAGTAAATTGGTGGGTTTTTGTTAAATGTGAGCCAAACTCATCAAAATTAAAAGAACCAAAGACTAAAACTACTTCAGTCTGTGTGCATTGAATTTATTTAATACACGAGTTTACTACTGCAGTTCAGTTGATGTAGAAACTGAAGAGAATGCGCTCTTTAGTCTTCATGGCACTGAGGGTCAGGTTGGTTGGTTGGCTGGTGGCTGCTAGGCTTCGGATATCTTCCTTTTAGAAAAGTCTCACAGCATTTCGTGATATAGTCATAAAATAGATTAAATTTGGTGACTAAATCAGGAAATGCCATGAAACTGTGTTGGAGGCAACCAGGCGAAAATAATTCAGGCATTCTCCAGCTGAATGCTTGGGCATTGGAATGATGGTTGTAGTCTTCAGGCATATGGGAACCATGGCCTTGGCCAGTGACAGGCTAAAAACATCAGTAAAGACTTGTGCCAGTTGTCCAGCAAATACCCTGAGAACATGCCCCGGTACAGCACTTGTTTAATTGAAAAATTGTAAATAAAACCTTCAATAAAAATGTTTAAAATTAACTGTTCTGTACATATTTGTGTTTTTAGATAATGGGTAATATTTGATTTTTTTTTTTTAAAGGGGCTGAGAATAAGTCAACAACATCGAGCTGCTACGATTTTCTTAAACCAAATAATAGATGAACAACAATTTGTGGGTCTGGTGACTTTTAGTACTGATGCTCAAATACTAAGCCCAGTGACAAAAATAGATGGACCGGCCACAAGAGAGAAACTAATTAGTAGCTTGCCAACAGTTGCAAGTGGGTCAACATATATTTGTAAAGGACTCAGAAAAGGCTTTGAGGTGAGACACAAATATCTAATACTATCTTATGCATTGCAGAGATTAGGTGAATTAAATTCCACTTTCACACTGGTCTGTCTATTGTGATTAATGACTTTCTTTTTCCTTTTCAGCTTCTTCGAACGGATGACGGACAAACAATAGGAGATGAAATAATTTTTCTGACGGATGGAGAAGCAACTGATAATGTTCAGGCATGTTTGCAGGAATCTGTTCAAAGTGGTGCAATTATTCACACTTTAGCTTTTGGCCCGAGTGCAGACAATATACTGAGAACCATGGCCGATCAAACCGGTAAGATTCTCTGAATGTGATATTGCATATCGATATTGGTTTTGATATATTACCTGGTCTGTTTTTTTCATTTCACAGTTTATAGTTTCAGCTCTAAATCTAGAGCACAGTAAATACATACATGCATTGAATAACACTGCACTACTGTTGCTGCATTACATTCTCTAACAATAGAATTGGATTCTTATTAACTTAGATGGCAAGTTTATTGTAGCTGAGGAATCTATACTTTCCAACCAGCTTGTGGATGCCTTTTCCTCATTGACAGTGTATGATGGAAACTCCTTCACACAGCCCATTCAGGTTAGTGACGCACATCCACCAGAAGAAATTTTATCATCACAAGTCAGAGTATTCACATAATATTTATTACCTTTTTTTAACAGCTTGAAAGCACTGGAACCAATGTTAAAGATTGGTTCAATGGAACAGTTCCCATCGACCGGTCTGTAGGAAACCGCACCACCTTTACAATAATATATGAAAGACGTGCACCAACTGTGAATATAGTGTCACCAAGTGGTGTGGTTTACGATCAGAGAAACATCACTGACAGTGCGAACACAATCACTTTCACTATTCCAGGAACTGCAGAGGTTATTTTAAAGTATTTTGTATCACAACACAATATTATAAATTAACAACAAAAAAAAAAATACTAATGCAAGACAATTTCATTCGCTGTTTTGCATTGAAGCCAGGAAATTGGAGGTACAGCTTCTTCAATAAAGAAACATCTGCACAACAAATGAGTTTAACAGTAATTAGTCGGGCAGCTCATGAAGATGTTTACCCAGTCACAGTTACAGCCAGAATGGATCAGCAGACCAGTGATGGAACCAAACCCATGGTTGTGTTGGCTGAGGTCAGTCAGAATTATAATCCTGTATTGGGGGCCAGTGTTTGGGCAAACCTGAGATCAGATACTGGGCACTCAGTAGAACTTCAACTCCTTGATAACGGAGCAGGTAACAATTTAAAAATTTTAACTTGCATACAATAAGAATTGGTGGGGAAATAATTCAATCAAACATTAAATGAAACAAATAGCATGTATTCATGTACATTATTGCAGGAGCTGATGTGTTCAAAGGTGATGGGATCTATTCAAGATATTTCACTAAATTAAAGCGTGGAAAATACAATCTAAAAGTGAGAGTGGAAAATCAACAGGGAGCAGTCCAGGTTTTCTCCAGCAGACACAGTGGCAGTCTGTATATACCCGGATATATTGTGGATGGTAACTATTGTTTTCTATTTTCACTTAGCCAAATACAAAAAAAACTATAAATCTATCAAATCTAAAGTTATATAATGAATACAAAAATTGGAACAGTATGATTGCATTTTGAACGAGGTGCAGAATATGTGCTGTTGTTTGTGCAATATATGCAATATATTCGTTTGATGAGACTGAGATAGCGATGTTATAGGTACAAGCCCTAGCTCTTATCTAATTTGTTTACTTAGTGTTTACGTAATGCTTAATTAGTCTATTTGTCCAAAAGTATTTTGAATATCAGTTATCGAAACAATACACATTGTTCATATGTTTTAGATACACTACTGTATTTCAAGATGTTGAACCCCAGCATGTAAAGATGTGAAGGAAGACAAGCAAGAACCTTTACTCAAGCTCATTTTGTTTCGATGCAATCACTGGTGTATTATCAATTTGAGGACACTCCTGCCTGTGACTGATACGATACGATATTTTTACTGCCCAAATTAAACGGTGACAAATGGTGCAATGCAAATGGAGTGATAAAAGGCCATTATAAATTAGGCACCAGATAGAGTCTCTTGACTCAGGTCAAGAGTATATTGAGTTTGATATTTGCTACTTACCCCAAAAATAAGTATTCAAATAAGACACTTCTTATACTGTAAATATCAGGGGCTCAAGCCAATTCCACATGTCATCATGAGCGAGCATGAAAACCATGTTTTTAAGCATTTCAGTAAAGTGTTTGACCATGTGCAAATACTAAATACTAGTGTGAATTGACATTAACAATATATATATTTTTTTTACAATTTGTGAGGCGTCCATGACATTAATGCGGTGCTCTGGTCGGTCAGGATCTCTTTCAGGACCCTGACTTGGTACAAAACCCCAAATTTAATCAGGCTGTGATAGATAGTGGTCTGGTTACATCCCAGGTCCACCAAGGCCTTTTGTATACACTCCTGTATTTTCACTTACACACATTATGCTACTGCTTGATCAGGGGAGGTCGTGGAACATCAGGGCTCAGGATCAGTGTTCCTGCTTTTATGAGGGAATGCTGATCATAAAAAAGCTTGTTTCCACTCTGTGCCAGCAGACCTGCTCAGGATCTGGAAGGTCAGATGATGCCAGAAGGATTCTTACAAACAGATCACAATACATATGCAATTATTTAAAAAGTAAATACTTTATAAAATATAAATGCTTATATAAGCATATTGAACCTGTATGTTAGAGAACAGTCTTACAGGGAAGAGGTTGGGATAGTGTTGAGGAAAGTAAGGATAAGGTGGGGATGGTGTTGGGGCTCTAAATTTGTATGTGTCCACTCTTTCTTAAAATACAATTGGACCAGATTAAGAATTGGATTGGAAATATAAAAGCAAACATTACTTGCATTAACAAAATATGATACATTTAATCAAGAAGGCAGACAAAAAATAAGTCAGTGATGGTGAGTAGTCATGAAGATCCAAAAAAAAAAAAAAGGTTTAAAGAACAAAGAAAAACTGTGGTGGTTTATTTTCGCATCTCTTGGTTTAGCTGTATATTGAAAAATCAACGAAGTTATCTGCCAAATAATTTAAATAATAGGAAATAGCAATAACTGGCAATTGCATCCTTTTTCCAGGTGAAGTGAAATTACACCCTCCTAAGCCCCCAATAGATGTGCAGCCAGTTGATGTGGGCAACTTCACAAGAACAGTCACTGGGGAAAGTTTTGTAGTGGACAGAGACACAACTATAAATTTCCCTCCAAACAAGATCACGGATCTAATTGCGGAAATCAAGGAGGACACCGTGCTTCTCAACTGGACAGCTCCTGGTGAGGACTTTGATGTGGGAAAAGGTGAGTCTTTTGCAAGTTTATATCAGTCAAGATTAGAATTTTTAACAATATTTAATATTATAATGTCTTTTATATGTATGGCATTTGGAAATACACACTTTTCTTTTATTTATTTATTCATATAACTGAGCAGCTAATGGGTTAAGGGCCAGTGTTGGGCAACATTAATTTTAAAAGTAATGCATTACAATATTGAGTTATTCTCTAAAAAAGTAACTAATTACTTTTATGGAAAGTAATGCGTTATATTACTTTTGCGTTACTTTTGCGTCACTTGTATCTCTTTCACGCCTTACAGGTGTAACAGGTAATATAGATAATTGCCAGTAAGAAATAAGTTATATTAGGGCAAAATACATTTCTTAAACATTTAAAATTCTCAATAACTTCTTAGAGAACAATAAGATGATCGACTAAATTTTGACCACAAGGCTGAACACTTTCCAGTCGCACTCTTCTTTGCAATCTGCCTTCGCCGTCAGGAATGTAACTATCATTCGTGTATATAAGGTTAAGGGTGTGGGCTGCACACCGGTGATGTGGAGGGAGAACATACCTTTCGCTGTCATCTCATAAAACAATGTGCAATTCCGTAAATATGACCTCGCCCTCGTGTACATCATTCTCTGCTTCATCATCAGCTTGAAACATTCTGAACGCTTTTACAAAGTTCGCGCTATTATCAGTGACCGTGGCAGTTTATCTTCCCACAAAGAGCAAACGAGCTGTTAATTTGCTCTCTATCTCCGCTGCGATGGCATCGTACATGTGTCTCCACGGAAAACTTTTATTCTGAGCAGTTCATAGATCTGCAGTGGTGGAAAGTCGGCAAAAGTTTTCTATATTTCTGTCTCCATTTCAATATATGCAACATTGCATAATGTTGCATATATTCAACATTATACACACACACACACACACACACACACACACACACACACACACACACACACACACACTGTAATGCTGTACTTTGCATGCAGATGTTTTTTTTTTTTTTAAGTGGTATTTTTTGCAGTTGACAAGAGCTTTTCTCCAACACATAATCTACACTTAACCATTATTCCTTTCTCCTTTTCCTCGACTATTTCAAAATAATAAGAACACTTCCATCACAGAAATGTAATTCTCTGGTTTGCCATCTCTGCTTCTGACCAGCTTCTGTTCCTGCGGCTCGCACGTATGAGTGCGTGATTCTACGTGACTACGTTCATTTTAATTCAGTATTTATTTTTTATGCAAAATAATTTAACTGAAAAGTAACTCGCATTACTTTTTCAATAAAGTAACTCCGTTACCGTATGGTGCATTGTCCATTACTTTTTAAATAAAGTAACTCCGTTACCGTATGGTGCATTGTCCATTACTTTTTAAATAAAGTAACTCCGTTACCGTATGGTGCATTGTCCATTACTTTTTAAATAAAGTAACTCCGTTACCGTATGGTGCATTGTCCATTACTTTTTAAATAAAGTAACTCCGTTACCGTATGGTGCATTGTCCATTACTTTTTAAATAAAGTAACTCCGTTACCGTATGGTGCATTGTCCATTACTTTTTAAATAAAGTAACTCCGTTACCGTATGGTGCATTGTCCATTACTTTTTAAATAAAGTAACTCCGTTACCGTATGGTGCATTGTCCATTACTTTTTAAATAAAGTAACTCCGTTACCGTATGGTGCATTGTCCATTACTTTTTAAATAAAGTAACTCCGTTACCGTATGGTGCATTGTCCATTACTTTTTTTAATGAATTAATTTCGGCTGAAGTGTAGCCTACAGTCTAGCCTGTTTACAGCAGCGACGCATTGTAGGATTGGTGGATGAACCACTGTAAACACGAAGAAGACGCACTGTGGGCGTGTCTCTGTTTATTCAGGTCTGTGCGGCAGTAATGGCGAGTCGAGGCGAGAGCAAGATGAGTTTCTCAAAGTGGAAATATGCTCATTATTTCACTTTAGTTGAGCATAAAGACACAAAATTTTTAGTCAAATGTAAGCTGTGTCTTTCTGGTTCGAAGCTCTTATCTACTGCGATAAACAGCAACTCCAATCTGTCGAAGCTCCTCCAGAAACTCCATGCATCGACGAAGCTAGAAGCTAGAAGCTAACCCGGTGTTCTGTTCTACATTGTTGATAGTTTTTATAATTAAGCTGTGAAAGGAACATTTTTAAGAGCTCAACACAACAGCTTTTATGACGCAGAAGCCACTTTAGTTTTTGATTCTGAATATATTATTCAGCTTGTTTTGTTTTTTATTTCAGAAATCCTTCTGATATATTCAGTTTGTGCAGGTCTGACTTAAATAAAATAGTGTTCATAAATTACTTTGTGTTTAAGTCAGTTTTGTGTTTGTATAGACCATAATGCATAAAAGGGCATTAATGGAACATTAAAGAACGTTCTTTAAACAAGTAACTAAAAAGTTATTTTTTACAGTAACGCTTTTTGGTGTAAGTAATCAACAAAGTAATTGAGTTTTTGAATGAAGTAACGAGTAACTGTAACTAGTTACTATTTCTTATTAACTAGCACAACACTGGTAGTCAGTATGTTTTAAATCTCTAAAAGTTTAAATGTTTTTCTGTTTCAAGTCATATCCTATGAAATCAAATGGAGTGACAATTTGAAGATGCTTCAAGATAATTTCACCAGCTGTGATCTGGACAACAGTTCATCACTTGTTCCTCAAAAGTCAGGCTTTGCTTAACAGTACTTTTTTCAGCCTAATATTACAATTAAAAATGGCACCACACTTTTCTTTGCTGTTCAGTCAATGGACAAAGACTCGACCAAGTCTGAGGTATCCAACATTGCTCGAGCAACAAATTATGTCCCAGGACCCTCACCTATTTCAAATCAAGGCCCGAATGTTATCATCATATCTGTCTTTGTTGTGGCCATAGTGGCATGTGTTATAGCTGTAGTAATCAAATGGGCACTCAGAATACACTGCACTGCAATGTTCACATCTGTTTTTATGTATGTTATTTTCTGAAACTTAAATAACCTAAGATTAATTCTATTGATTTATGAATATTTAAATATCATGATTAACACTAGTTAACAGCATAGAAATTCACAAAAATTTCTATTTAACTCGTGGTCACATATCAGATCATACTGAACTCAAACAAATGAAAATGTACAATTATTTAATAAAAGTTTCTATTGTAAAACAATCGTCATCTTTCTCTTTTTTTATTCTAAAAATAAAGCGCTTATAAAATATAGCTCTTAATTTTTTGAAAATGATTTATTTGTTCTTCCAAAAAAGGAAAAAGACACAAGGAAAAAGGCAAAATGTTTACAACACACACTACTAGTGTACACACTAAAGTTTGATAGATAGATGTTGTTTTGCATGCCTTGAATAATTTCCTGACAGACAAAAGCAGGTTTTCATTTAGTTTTGTTCGGTTTATTTTTAGTTTGGCTTTAAAGTTTAGCTTTCGTTCATAAACAGGTGCAAAATGACATGACTACAACGACATTGGATTAATTAAGGAATTAAAATAAAATAAGTGAAGGCATACAGAGAATGTTGATGGCGAAGTATAGAGAAGGTCAGAAGGAGTTTCATTGTGTGTGTGAGTGTGTGTGTGTGGATTTAGAGAAAGTGTACAACAGGGTGCTGAGAGAGGAGTTGTTGTATTGTATGAGGAAGTCCGGTGTCGGAGAGAAGTATGTGAGGGTGGTGCAGGACATGTATGAGGACAGTGTGACAGCAGTGAAGTGTGCAGTAGGAAATACAAACTGGTTCAAGGAAGAAGTTGGACTGCATCAAGGATCAGCTCTGAACCCTTTCCTGTTTGCAATGGTGATAGACAGGTTGACAAACGAGGTCAGACAGGAGTCTTCGTGGACTATGATGTTTGCAGATAATATTGTGATTTGTGGTGAGAGTAGGGAGCAGGTTGAGAAGAGCCTGGAGAGGTGGAGGTACACGCTGGAGAGAAGGGGAATGAAAGTCAGTAGGAGCAAAACAGAGTACATGTGTGTGATTGAGAGAGTGGGCAGTGGAGTGGTGCAGTTGCAGGGAGAAGAGGTGGAAAAGGTGAAGGAGTTCAGGTATTTGGGTGTATACACTTAGCATATTAAGATATTTTTTATTCAAATTTCTATCTCAAATATTTATAAATAAAGTTATCAGAGTACAGATTATAGCCTCAGAAAATGTAGTCAGTATGTTTTAAATCTCTAAAAGTTAAATGTTTTTCTGTTTCAAGTCAAATCCTATGAAATCAGATGGAGTGACGATTTGAAGATGCTTCAAGATAATTTCACCAGCTGTGATCTGGACAACAGTTCATCACTTGTTCCTCAAGAGTCAGGCTTTGCTGAACAGTACTTTTTTCAGCCTAATATTACAATTAAAAATGGCACCACACTTTTCTTTGCTGTTCAGTCAATGGACAAAGAGTCGACCAAGTCTGAGGTATCCAACATTGCTCGAGCAACAAATTATGTCCCAGGACCCTCACCTATTTCAAATCAAGGCCTGAATCTAAATGCTATCATCATATCTGTCTGTGTTGTGGCCATAGTGGCATGTGTTATAGCTGTAGTCATCACATGGGCAGTAAAACGTAAATAAATTACTGATGTTAATAAAACTCAATACGCTGCACTGCAGTGTTCACATCTGTTTTTAAGTATGTTATTTTCTGGAACTTTAAAGAGTAATAACCTAAGATTACTTCTATTGATTTATGAATATTTAAATATCATGATTAACACTAGTTAAAAGCATAGAAATTCACAAAAATTTCTATTTAACTCGTGGTCACATATCAGATCATACTGAACTCAAACAAATGAAAATGTACAATTATTTAATAAAAGTTTCTATTGTAAAACAATCGTCATCTTTCTCTTTTTTTATTCTAAAAATAAAGCGCTTATAAAATATAGCTCTTAATTTTTTGAAAATGATTTATTTGTTCTTCAAAAAAAGGAAAAAAGACACAAGGAAAAAGGCAAAATGTTTACAACACACACTACTAGTGTACACACTACAGTTTGATAGATAGATGTTGTTTTGCATGCCTTGAATAATTTCCTGACAGACAAAAGCAGGTTTTCATTTAGTTTTGTTCGGTTTATTTTTAGTTTGGCTTTAAAGTTTAGCTTTCGTTCATAAACAGGTGCCAAATGACATGACTACAGAGACATTGGATTAATTAAGAAATTAAAATAAAATAAAATAAAATCGTAATTTGCAGATGACACCACAGTCATCGGTCTCATACAGGATGGTGATGAGTCAGCATTCAGGCATTTAGACATTGTGGCCAAACACAAAAATCTGGAACTTATCCCAGGAAAGACAGATGATTGTTAATTTTAAAATAGTTGCAACTTCTTTGCAGCCACATCCAAAGTTGTATTGTGTCCAGCACTGATTTCTTCAAGTTCATTGGAATGAGAATCTGCAAAGACTTGAAGTGGGAGAAAACACCACCACTAACAGAACTAAGAAATCTCAGCAGAGGATGCACTTTCAATTGGGAAGCACAAGTTTTAATCTCCGCCTTATTAAACGATTATTAAACTTGAAAACATGAACAGCCTTCGATATTGAAGGCTGCATTATTACTTCAAAGTCAGGGAAAGTCTTTCCCACCAGCCAAGATGACTGGAAGTAACATTTGTTATGAAAAATTATATGTGATATGTATATGTATATGTGGATATCAGTAAGAGTGCAGGCGTATCCTGCTGATGCATTAACTTTACTACTTCATTGGAACAAGCTAAGCACAATAACAGGGTGGGCATAGACATGCTGTATGCTTCATGCGGTATTGCTGCATGTTCCACATCACACGATTTACTAAGTCTAATACTCTGCATGTACAGACATGTCAATTATAAGTAAATGACAGAAGTTACACTATTACATTATTTTATATGGTGCAAATTTTCACTGTAAATTTCAAACAAAATTCTAAAAAGAAATCCTTTTTTTTGGTTCGACATTTTATGCAATACCAGACTTGTTGAATGGAATTTCAATTGCGCCAAAAGTTTTGCATTTTCAAGTTTAATCTTTTCAAGAAACAAACAAATATATATAACAAACTTAAAAACAATGAAGTTGCTGGCAAAAATGCCTTCAAGCCTTCTTAGATTGTAGTTTGTTTCCATTTTGCTAGTCATTGTATGTGTCATTCATGAGGTGGGCTTAATAGCCTGTTAGTCTCATCGGCTATTGAGATTCAGATTGACACCTCCCAGGAGTAGAGCGATTTCAGAGAGAGTTCTGGGTTTAATACATGATTTCAGCATCCAGGTAATGAGTCTAAACATAGGAGGATACCCGACCCCCAAAGTATAACTAATTAGATAAAGAATTAAGCAAGTCTGAGACCAAATAAATTTCTCTTCCCCATAGGCAAAAAATCTAACTCAGATGTATTAAAGTGTGCAGCGCACTACAGACATGTTTTGCAAGTCAAACTTGGATATTGTCTATAAAGAATATTGTCTATAAAGAATATTGTCTATAATCATCAGTACAACCTACGGATAAAAATCATCTAGTTTTTATTCCAAAGAAAACCACCCATAATGTGATTGGGAATATCTACAACTTTGTAGAAATATTGAAGCAAACCTCCAATTTTAGGTACAAAAAAAGGCTTTGCTTACAGATGAATTAAACGTACTGAAGTAAACATAAAAAAACAACAACTGAAAAATAATGTCTAGGTCGAGGCACACTGTCTTTAATAACACCAGGTACAACTTGAGGAAAGCGCTGGTATTCAAGCAAAATATTGTAAGAAACTTGTCAAAAGCTTGTGAGAAACTATTAAATAAAAACAAGTCTACACGTTTACTTTGATCAAATTTCTGTACATGAAAGTAAAATCTTTTGAAATGATTGTTTGTAGACCTCTTTCTTTAACAAAGTTTCTAATTAAAGAAACTTCAAATTCTCAATTCAACTTAAATTCAATTGTGCTAATGTTTCTTTTAAATAACGCAAATATTTATTTGTTTGTTTGCTTGATTTAAAGGTTAATTATGGTTAATTATACAGTTTTAAAATGCAAATACTGCGATACAAATAAAAGTACAGTGGAGGAAGCACAGTATCTAAAATCTTAAGTTTGAGGAAGTTATGCAGACGTTTCCTTTGATAAGATGATTTCTTGAAAACTTTTCATTGTAATAATTGTGAAATATAGCAAACATTAAACAAAGAAGCAGAAGCGTTCAGAGTGATTTCTACAATCTTTAATTCCTGCTAGGGAACATGGGGAAATATTTTATTTAAATTAAAACAAACGCTACTGACTGACTTCCTTTTGGTCAAGGTGATGTATCTTACAATATAAATATCACACTCTCAAATCATTTTTCACAGTTCTGCAATAACGGTAAAGATGTTTGTTGTTGTGTTGATGTTTGTCAGTTTACTGAGATTTTTAACGTCTATCAGGTTGGATGATAATATACTTGAGATACTCAAGTTACTCAAGAAATCATTATAGCCCATAGTTGTATATAAACAGAATGTGTCTGTCAAAAACACTCTGACAGAACAATCTGTCAGGGGTGCGAAATAGATGAATCCTAAACAAGCAATTTTAACCACTTGAAGACCCATGATTTAGGCTTAAAATGCATAAAAAGCATAAACGAGAATTGTGTTGCAGTGTTCGCAAGCTGACATGAGATATTTATTATTATAATTTTTTACCACAAGACTGAAACACTCACCAGTTTCATTGTGGTGTAGAGTTCTGAATATGCGATGACTGCCGAAGCCAACAAGTGCAAAGGTAACTACTATAAAATAGAAAGCAAAAGGGCATGAAGGAAATGGTTTTGAACAGAATAACACACCTGGCACACTATTAGCTGGAAAAATGGCGAAAGATAAACCCATTCCAAGCCTTCCTGCACAAGCTAGGAAGCCCTTACACATAATGGGCTTGTTGGATTGTTGCATTGTTGAATGTGGGCAGCAGGTCAGAATAAATGCAGTGTGTGTACAGTTTGGGGCTGAATGTTAGGCCCTTTTGGATGTTGCTATCTGATTTCTTAAATAATCCACTCTGCTTTTCTCTTTCGTAGTCAAACTTGTAGCTGACTATGCTAACCAAGAGGTTCCTGTTACCCAGGTTATAATTACATTATGTTTGAGTTTCAAAATCCTAAATTACAAAATTCCTTTCGATTTCACACAGGAAAACAGTGGAACCCATTTTTTTTATGGTTTTATTTCATCCAGCTTGGTCCAAACCCATCTTCTCTGGATGGACAGGCTTTTGGTCATGGCCAGTCTGGACATCTCCGTGTAAACGCCACTCTTTACCTTGTAAACCAGAGTTACCCGTTCACTGTGCAGTTTTTTGTCTCTTTATTTTCTTCCTCTCCCGAAAAGAAGGGAACAGAAGCAAAGAGCAAGCAGAATACCTTGGATAAAAGGGTGCAGGCTAAGCTGAACATCCAGGTTCTCAATGCGTAGTTTCTAATCACTCACACCTCCATTTTATCTTCCTGCTTTAAATATTATCATCAGAATACTTGTTTATAATAGTAAAAATACACATCCCAAATATGGTATGTTGCTGTATTTGTATTATATATAAAAAAATTATATAATCAGTGAATGTTTTCCAGAGTTCATTGTTTCTGGCACTGTCTCTGGTTTCATGTTTCAAGTCCACCAGACTATTTATCTCTGAGTATCTCATGAAAAAGTAGTTACAGGATTGTAAGACTGATTTGATTTTGAAATGAATCTGAACATGGTCCAGTTTGCTTACAGATCAAACCTTTCTGTGGAAGATCCCTTTTGTGGACTTCAGCTCAGCCATTAAAACAATCATTCCAGATGTTCTTCTAATTGTTAAGACCCCCCCCCAAAAAAAATCCTAATTTGCAGATGACACCACAGTCATCGGTCTCATACAGGACGGTGATGAGTCAGCATTCAGGCATTCAGACTTTGTGGCCAAACACAATAATCTGGAACTTATCCTAAGAAAGACAGATGATTGTTAATTTTAAAATAGTTGCAACTTCTTTGCAGACACATCCAAAGTTGTATCGTGTCCAGCACTGATTTCTTCAAGTTCATTGGAATGAGAATCTGCAAAGACTTGTGAGTGGGAGTAGAACACCACCACTAACAGAACTAAGAAATCTCAGCAGAGGATGCACTTTCGATTGGGAAGCACAGCAAGTTTTAGTCTCCGCCTTATTAAACGATTATTAAACTTGAAAACATGAACAGCCTTCGATATTGAAGGCTGCATTATTACTACAAAGTCAGGGAAAGTCTTTCCCACCAGCCAAGATGACTGGAAGTAACATTTGTTATGAAAAATTATATGTGATATGTATATGTATATGTGGATATCAGTAAGAGTGCAGGCGTATCCTGCCGATGCTTCAACTTTACTACTTCAGTGGAACAAGCTAAGCACAATAACAGGGTGGGCATAGACATGCTGTATGCTTCATGCGGTATTGCTGCATGTTCCACATCACACGATTTACTAAGTCTAATACTCTGCATGTACAGACGTCAATTATAAGTAAATGACAGAAGTTCTATTACTTTACATTATTTTATATGGTGCAAATTTTAACTGTAAATTTCAAATAAAATTCTAAAAAGAAATCCTTTTTTTGGTTCGACATTTTATGCAATACCAGACTTGTTGAATGGAATTTCAATTGCGCCAAAAGTTTTGAATTTTCAAGTTTATTCTTTTCAAGAAACGAACAAATATATATAACAAACTAAAAAACAATGAAGTTGCTGGCAAAAGTGTCTTCAAGTGTGCCTTCTTAGCTTGTTTCCATTTCGCTAGTTATTGTATGTGTCATTCATGAGGTGGGCTTAATAGCCTGTTAGTCTCATCGGCTATTGAGATTCAGATCGACACCTCCCAGGAGTAGAGTGATTTCAGAGAGAGTTCTGGGTTTAATACATGATTTCAGCATCCAGGTAATGAGTCTAAACATAGGAGGATACCCGACCCCCAAAGTATAACTAATTAGATAAAGAATTAAGCAAGTCATTTCCAATATGAAAGTGCAAACACTAAAACCATACAGAGTAATACATCTTTAGAACCTTTGATTTACATTTCTTGAATTGTGATTAAGGGCTTTTTTGTTGTTGTTTAATACAAAACTAAATGCTCTGATTAAAGATCAGATTTGTTCCACTGGAGTTACATGAGGAGATCTACTATCAGGAATCATGGCTATTACGATTAAGAACACAGATTCAACTTTCCTTTTTTTTTAAGATTAATACGGAGTAATTTGAAGCAATACAGTTCCTTTTTCAAATATACAAGTTGCAATCACACGTACAGACGCTCCCCACCTTACGAACGAGTTACGTTTCGAACGACCGTCCATACCATGAGTTTGTCAGTAAGTTGTTACTCATTCGTTATTGACTATGCATATCTCCTAATGATGTAAGAGCTATAAATACTATCAGATCAACAATAAAATATACTAAAACAAATAATCAAAATACTGTATACAATATTTTGTATTAAGTAATAATAATTAAAAAAATGATTAATAGAAAAAGATACATTTATTTGCCCGAGTCCAGTGCACATCATGTAGACTTGTTACGGTCGGCGAATATCTCATGGCGGATCTCCTCAGTTTTTTTTTTTTTTTTTTTTTTTTTTTTTTTTTTTTTTTTTTTTTTTTTTTTTTTTTTTTTTTTTTTTTTTTTTTTTTTTTTTTTTTTTTTTTTTTTTTTTTTTTTTTTTTTTTTTTTTTTTTTTTTTTTTTTTTTTTTTTTTTTTTTTTTTTTTTTTTTTTTTTTTTTTTTTTTTTTTTTGGACTCCAAACAAATTTCACTTTGAGAACAGGTTTTTTACTATCCGCAAAAGTCTGTAAAATGAATGTTCGTAAAGTGGGGCGCATCTGCATTACATTTAAATTTGTAAAAATGTACTTATCACCGATAATATAATTTTTCCTTTTTAAACCGATTTATCGCCAGTCAAATGTAATGAATATTTGAGCCACTGTGTATTTGGTAAACACCATCATTTCAGACATTTGTGGGGTTTTCTTTGGGAATCTGTTGTGAAGCAATTGTATAAATAATATCTTGTGCATTAAGAATGTATCTTTCAATAAAAAAATAAAAATAATTTAAAAGGAGTTGCTGATGTCACGGGTCACTAAGCTGCTTGTTTATTTGAATAGGATGCTTGTTTGCATGTTTATATATCTGTCCTGCTCGATTTTATATTGGACAGAGTGCATTGTGAACCTCTTACCTAAATGAACTGCGTAACCCCTGATTGTTTGTCTGCAGGAAGAAATTTGTGGCACCGACTCTATCAGAGGGCTTCTCCAAAATCCTGCAGATCCACTTTGTTCCCAGTTTTACCGACAGTCGGTCCGAGGCACTTTTCATGCAGTTCTCAGAAGAATGAAAACAGAATTTCACAGATGCACAAGAAAAGAGACAGTTCCTTTTGATTTACAAGGAAACACAAGATATTAATACATGAAACATGTTATTTATATTTTCCACGATTGTGTTTAACTATTTAAGATCATTTCTTTAGATTGTTTTTGAATTTTCAGCATCATAAAGTAAATATATGTTCAAGCAGGAAAGAGGAAAACGAGCGACCCTGAATAAGCACTGCACAGTAATTGAATGTTCAAGCTTGCAGTTTTGTAATTCAACCAAATAAATAAATTGGTTGAGCATGGGGTTTTGCAAGCAAAAAATAAATATTATAATATTATAGGGACTAAAGGCACTAACAACCCCCCCGAGACAAAAGATTTTCAGCTTAAATGTTTTCATATTGACATCTAGGTATGTTTAACAACTCGGAACATTTTCTACATTCGGTACATTTGGTGGCGATCACCTCAATATCACCACATATTTTCCTTCCATTCAACTTTCTATTAACGTGCTTGGATACAGCACTCTGTGAACAGCAGCTTCTTTAGCAATGACCTTTTGTGTCTTGAACCTCCATGTGCAGGGTGTCAATGATTGTCTTCTGGACAACTGTCAAGTCAGCAGTCTTCCCCCATGATTGTGTAGCCTGAACCAGACTGAGACACCATTTAAAGTCTCAGGAAACTTTTGCAGGTGTTTGGGTTTAATAAACTTATTAGAGTGTGACATCACGAGTCTGCAATTTTGAACTTTTTCAAAATATTCAAATTTTCTGAGATAGTGTATTTTGGGTTTTCATTAGCTGTAAGCCAAAATCATCAAAATGAAAAGAAATACTTAAAATATATCAATATGTGTGTGATGAATCTATATAATATATTAGTTTCACTTTTTGTATTGAATTACCAAAATAAATCTACTTATTAATGATATTCTAATTCATAGAGTTGCACCTGTGCATTAAATTTTCTTTCCTTGATTTCTCCATAGGGGTGGTATATTAATGGAATAGAATAACTGAAGGTCCAGACCTAAATTTGTTCTTCTTGGAGGTCTGAATACTAACACAATTAAAGTGGATACTAGCGTGATACTGCTATTCTACAAATTGTGTGCACTGATTATTTAGATTGTACAGAATCTAGATTGAAAGAATGGGCAGAATAGAAAGTGTAGGTCATAATCTACATTGGGGCATACACTCACCAAACCAAAGGTTTAACAAATTCATTCATTTGACCACCTTCTTCTGGACTTAAGAGGTAACAGCTATTGGGTAAAACACAATCATAAAATCTTTTCTGTGTTTTAAATACACTACTTTCACAAGAAGTAGGAAGAACAATGAATTTGGAGTCCGAGTATCAGCAAAAGATCATAGAAAGGATCATAGTGTGCACAGAGACATCACGAGAACTCTATTTTTCGAAAGAAATTTAAGGGAGTTAGTTTAATACTAATGCGTATGTGCAGAAAACATTTTTCTTTCAAATTTCTGTAAAATTTCTGAAGAATTTTAAGGCTCTTGTGTGCTTCCACCTTTTTGATTATTATTTTTTTAGTGTAACATAATTGAAACCACATTTGCAAATCATGGAACTAAATGTTATTTCGAAATTTCTGTTTTTGAGCAATGAATCATGAGGTAAGCAATAGTATAAAACCAAACCTATTCCTCCTTTCCTCAGATGCAGTCATGGTAAAAATGCTTGCTGTTGTGGTGTTGTTTCTCTTTGCACTGAAATCTGCAACAACAATCAGATTAGATGGAAATGGATATTCTGGTTGTCATTAACCCTACTGTACCAGAGAATGAAGAACTTCTAAATCAAATCAAGGTATTTATTTATTTATTTATTTATTTATTTATTTATTTATTTATTTATATGTTGTTTTGTAGGTTTGTTCTATGTCTGTCTTTTGTCTGTCTTTTATCCACTGTCTTTGCAATCCTGTATTTGTCTGTTGTCTTCACTAGCCTGATAGTGTTTCAATATAGTCTTTATATTTTTATTAGGACAATGAAATGAAATGAAATGAAATTAGCTGTAAAAAAGCGATGGAATATGTTATAGAACTGGGAATGAAAAGGATAACAGTATAAACAGTCTGTTTGTGCCTTTAAAAATATATCTAAAATCTTTTTTTCTACTCTCTCCAAAGAAAATGATTACCAGTGGATCAGAATATCTGTTTGAAGCTTTAGACCACAAGGTGTTTTTCAAGGAAGTGAAAATACTGGTACCACCAACCTGGACATCAGGAAAGTATGAGAAAGCAACAACAGAAACTTACAAAAAGGTACAATATTCATTCAGTTTTGGTTTAATATGCAGTACACAGAAGTACTTGAAATTTAAGGAACCCTTTAGAATTTTGTACATCTTCCTGCATAAACCTAAAGATTTCTGCATATGACCTAAAACATTGTCATATTTTCTCGCAAGTCCAAAAAGCCCTTTAAATTAACTGGTAGTCCTCGAGTTTCACATTCTTTTGAAAATTACAAATATGTAATGGTGTATTAATTGGCACTTATAATATTTCTTTCTCCTTTTTTTTGACTGGCTTCGCTTTGCCCATTTTCAAAGATTTGTGCTTGTGCATCTGATAATATATATATATATATATATATATATATATATATATATATATATATATATATATATATATATATATATACACAGTATATACAGTATTTTTTTTGTACATTTTTTATTATTAATTTTTTTGCTTCACGTACATGCTATTTTCACACAATAGATAATTGTGTGAAAAATATATAAATAATTGTAAAAAAAATATATATATATATATATATATATATATATATATATATATATATATATATATATATACAATGTCTGAACCAATGATACATTTTATTTTTAGGGCAAAATAAGAATAGACGATTCATTTTCACAATATGGTAATGAGCCATATACTCATCAACCAGAAGGATGTGGACGTGAGGGTGAATAAATTCATTTAACCCCAGATTTCTTGTTAAACAACCATATTTCTGAACCATATGGACCTAGAGGTAAGCCTAAACCTGTCTTAAACACACACACACACACACACACACACACACACACACACACACACACACACACACAGTCAGCCAGTCCCCAGACTGGCTATCTTTCTTCAATGTAAATAGACGCCGATCTCATGAGCTTGACACCAGATTGTCTTGTTCGGCTCCATGCTTCATCTGACTTTCCCCTCGTGGAAAGCATGGAGATTGCCCGTTGACACCTATTGCCTATTTAGAAGAAAAGATGCCTGCCCTTTCCCCTTTCAGGTTGCTACCAACCTTTACTGTTCTCCATACAGGAGCTTGATTCATCTGTTCCTTCCTGAGACATCCTTCCTTCCTTCCATCCTTCCTTGAGACATCTGTTCCTTCCTGCCAGTCATCCCTGACACACACACTTCTTTATAATCTTTATAATCTATCATACTAAATCAAATGTCTTATTTTTACCTTCCTTTGTGGCAAATCTGACAAATAGATATTTTTCATTTCAGAAAGAGTTTTTGTGCATGAATGGGCTCACCTCAGATGGGGAGTATTTGATGAATATAATACGAGAGAACCGTTTTACTTGTCTGCTGCTGGTCAGATTCAACCGACAAGGTTTTATTATAATTGTCAATAAATGGCCATATATTGTTATTAAACATAAACTCACATTGCGAGAATAGTCATCGGTAATGTGTTATATTTTATTTTCAGGTGTACTGATAAGATTTCTGGCAAATGGTATGAACTTAATAATCAGAATCCGAAACCTTGCCAAAATGATGCATCTGGCAAACCCACATCCAGCTGTGAATTTTTTCCAGATTATATACAAACTGCAAAGGCCTCAATAATGTTCATGCAAAGCTTATTTTCAGTGAGTATCACCATGGTTCAAATTGTTTTAAATAGATTTTCACAAATGCTCAAATTGTAGTGTAGATATGAATGCTAACACAAGCAGACAGTTGAAATCAGGGTTTAGTCAACAAAGTTGCTTTTCAATTTTTACCCTAAAGTCTGCATTTTTTCCTGTGTAGGTAAAAGCTTTTTGTGAAGAGAAGGAACATAACTTTGAAGCCCCTAATGAGCAGAATAAACAGTGTGGAAAAGCAACATGTACAGTAATCTTTGAGGACTCGGTAGACAAAGATGCCCTTCGCAATCTGAATCCTTTGTCAACTGTACCAACACCTCCCACATTCAAAGTCATACAGAGGGGAATCCGGGTCGTCTGTCTTGTCCTTGATGTCTCTGGAAGCATGCAAGTATGTTAAAATATAATAAAGAAACAAAAAACTAAAAAAATTTAAATCGTTAAAATCAAAATGTGGCTCTGGGGTTATATGCATATAAATGTTACAATTTACAATGGATGGATGGATGGATGGATATATAGAACTTTATTGTCATTGCGTAGTGCAGGTACGTAGAAACAAAATGCAGTTAGCATCTACCAGAACTGCGAACAGTACCAATTGTGCAAATTGTGAAGTACAGATAAATATGAATATTTTTGTACAGCATGTCATATACAAGTGGATAAATATAAAGGCTGTGGCAGTGAAAAATGAGCATGAGCTGTTGAGTAGAACAAGTAAATTTCAAGGCTCTAGACAAGGGGTGCACACTCTTCAGTATGTGAGCTACTCATAAAATGACCAAGTCAAAATTATCTACCTAAGATAAAAATGCATCAATAAACATCTATTCTTTAAATTTCATGCGATCTACCCACACTACCTTTGCGATCAACCGGCAGATCGCGATCTACGTATTGGACTCCCCTACTCTAAACAGTGTAAAAATGTGCAGCAGGTGGTAAACAAGTACACTAAGAATTTATAAAAACATATATGAGAAGTATAAGTGCAGGATGTGTTTAAGGCAATACTTTAGTTTGGTTTATGTAGAAACAGGAGTGTCTTCTGCTGTTGAATTTCCTAAAGTCCACAATGAGCTCTTTAGTCTTGATGGCACTGAGGGTCCGGTTGTTTGTTTGGTGGCTGCCAGGCTTTGGATGTCTTCCCTGTAGGTTGATTCGTCGTTGTTGTATACTTAATAAAGATGTAGGAGTTGTCAAGAGGACCGCCATCATTGGTGAACAGGGAGTCGTGAAGTGGGCTTATAATACAGCCCTGTGGGATGCCAGTTTTCAGAAAGAGTGTCATTGCCAAAGGAAGAAAATCTGAGAAAGTCCAAAATCCATCTCCAGGGGAGGTTGCAGATACCCAGGTCACTGAGCTTGGTTGCCAGTTTAGTTGGGATGACTGTATTGAATGCAGAACTAAAGTCAATAAGCAGCATTCTGATATATGTGTGGCATAAGTTCCTATCCAGATGGGTGAGGGCTGTATGAATAGGTATGGAAATTCTTGTGTCAACCTGTTTAGGTGAATGGTAAAATAGTGTGGGTCCAGTGTAGGTGGTTGGCCCATTGTGAGGCAACAGCCCAGTCTCACAGCATTTCGTGATATAGTCATGAAATGTATTTCATTGGTTTGTGTTCATAGACACGAATTTCTCTCTTTTATTGTGTCACTGAGGACGACTTTCTGTGTAATGTATTTCAATACGAAGTATTTTTGGTGCCTCCGCCAAAGTTTTCTTTCTGCCACTGGATACCACAGACGCTCTTTTGGTTTTTTTTTTTTTATAAACAGGGGATTTTATCCTTGTTTTTATTGCTTTATATTTGGTAAACTACTTGCTATTATAAACCATCGTCAGTGGTTCCTTCCAGTCAAAATACAGTAAATATTTTCTCCCAGTTAAATAAAGAAGACTGGCTAAATTTGAGACACACATTTATTACGTTATAACCCTTACCCTTACACTAACTATATAATTTCTGCCTTATTCTCTGAAAAAAAATGGGGAAAAAGATTACCTTTAGCATTTCTGTCAGCATTTCCCATAATCCTTTGCCTCCTTGCTATGTAGACGAAGCCAGACAGAGGCAGCTGTGCTGAGTGACAAAAAAAGAGGGACATTTGTGTCCATGAACACGAATCAATAGATTAAAGTTTGTGACTAAATCAGAAAATGCCGTGAGACTGTGTTGGAGAAAATAATTCAGACATTCTGCAGCTGAATGCTTGGGCATTGGAATGATGGTTGTAGTCTTCAGGCATATGGGAACCATGGCCATGGCCAGTTACAGGCAGAAAACATCAGTAAAGACTTGAGCAAATCCCCTTAGAACATGCCCCGGTACAGCACTGTAAAAAAAAATTTAAATAAAACCTTCAATATTTTTGTTTTAAATAAACTGTTCTGTACATATTTGTGTTTTTAGATAATGGGTAATATTTTATTGTTTTTTTTTAAAGGGGCTGAGAATAAGTCAACAACATCGAGCTGCTATGATTTTCTTAAACCAAATAATAGATGAAAAACAATTTGTGGGTCTGGTGACTTTTAGTACTAATGCTCAAATAATAAGCCCAGTGACAAAAATTATTTTCAGCTTCTTCGAACGGATGACGGACAAACAATAGGAGATGAAATAATTTTTCTGACAGATGGGGAAGCATCTGATAATGTTCAGGACTGTTTGCAGGAATCTGTTCAAAGTGGTGCAATTATTCACACTTTAGCTTTTGGCCCAAGTGCAGACAATATACTGAGAACCATGGCTGATCAAACCGGTAAGATTCTCTGAATGTGATATTGCATATCGATATTGATTTTGATATATTAACTGGTCTGTTTTTATCATTTCACAGTTTATAGTTTCAGCTCTAAATCTAGAGCACAGTAAATACATACATGCATTGAATAACACTGCAATACTGTTGCTGCATTACATTCTCTAACAATAGAATTGGATTCTTATTAACTTAGATGGCAAATTTATCGTAGCCGAAGAATCTGTACTTTCCAACCAGCTCGTGGATGCCTTTTCCTCATTGACAGTGTATGATGGAAATTCCTTCACACAGCCCATTCAGGTTAGTGACGCACATCCACCAGAAGAAATTTCATCTTCACAAGTCAGAGTATTCACATAATATTTATTACTTTTGCTTGAAAGCACTGGAACCGATGTTAAAGATTGGTTTAATGGAACAGTTCCCATCGACCGGTCTGTAGGAAACCGCACCACCTTTACAATAATATATGAAAGACGTGCACCAACTGTGAATATAGTGTCACCAAGTGGTGTGTGTTTACGATCAGAGACACATCACTGACAGTGCGAACACAATCACTTTCACTATTCCAGGAACTGCAGAGGTTATTTTATAGTATTTTGTATCACAACACAATTTTATAAATTAACAAAAGAAAAAATACTAATGCAAGAATATTTCATTCCCTGTTTTGCATTGAAGCCAGGAAATTGGAGGTACAGCTTCTTCAATAAAGAAACATCTGCACAACAAATGAGTTTAACAGTAATTAGTCGGGCAGCTCATGAAGATGTTTACCCAGTCACAGTTACAGCCAGAATGGATCAGCAGACCAGTGATGGAACCAAACCCATGGTTGTTTTGGCTGAGGTCAGTCAGAATTATAATCCTGTATTGGGGGCCAGTGTTTGGGCAAACCTGAGATCAGATACTGGGCACTCAGTAGAACTTCAACTCCTTGATAATGGAGCAGGTAACAATTTAAAAATGTTTACTTGCCTACAATAAGATTTGCTGGGGAAATAATTCAATCAATCATTAAATGAAACATTAGACAAATAGCATGTATTCATGTACATTATTGCAGGAGCTGATGTGTTCAAAGATGATGGGATCTATTCAAGATATTTTACTAAATTAAAGCGTGGAAAATACAATCTAAAAGTGAGAGTGGAACATAAACAGGGAGCAGTCCAGGTTTTCTTCCACAGACACAGTGGCAGTCTGTATATACCTGGACATATTGTGGATGGTAACTATTGTTTTTTATTTTCACTCAGTTGAATTGTCCTCTATTATGCAAAACGTTAGTATGCTGGAGGTTTTCCACAAATAAATGTTATAATGAACTGAATGTTCAATGGTACAATAGTAGTATCATTCATGTCTCTGGAATAAAGCAGAATAAGCATTGCTATACAGAAAGAAACACTGGATATCCTGTTTTTAATTCTAAAACAGGATCATAATGTTCTCTTACAATCCAATCAGTAAGAAGACAGAGTTTAATAATAAATTGTTTAATAAAATCACTACAGACTGTGGAGAAAAAGACCAAATTCTTTTAAAAGTGTTGAATATTGTTAGGAAAAAAGGATTTTGAAAAGAAAAGTTGACATACTCCACTATTTCGTTCTATACAAATACAAAACAAAACTATAAATCTATGAAAAGATTGGAACAGTATGACTGCCTTTTGAATGAGGTGCAGAATATGTGCTGTTGTTTGTGCAATATTTGCAATATATTTGTTTGATGAGACAAACGTCTTGCGATGTTATAGGGACAAGCTCTTATCTAATTTGTTTACTTAATGCTTAATTAGTCTATACGTTTAAAGATTCTCCTCCAAAAGTATTTTGAATATCAGTTATCAAAACAATACACATTGCTCATATGGTTTAGATACACTAATAATAATAAGCAAGAACATGGGATAGTGTTGAAGAAAGTAAGGATGTGGTGGGGATGGTGTTGGGGCTCTGACTTTGTACAATTGGACCATATTAAGAATTGGATTGGAAATATAAAAGCAAACATTACTTGCATTAACCAAATATCTTGGTTTAGCTGTATATTGAAAAATATACTAATAAACTGCCTAAATATTTAAATAATAGGAAATACAGCAATAACTGGCTAATGTGTCCAATTTCCAGGTGAAGTGAAATTAAACCCTCCTAATCCCCCAATAAATGTGCAGCCAGTTGATGTGGGCAACTTCACAAGAACAGTCACTGGGGAAAGTTTTGTAGTGGACAGAGACACAACTATAAATTTCCCTCCAAACAAGATCACGGATCTAATTGCGGAAATCAAGGAGGACACCGTGCTTCTTAACTGGACAGCTCCTGGTGAAGATTTTGATGTGGGAAAAGGTGAGTCTTTTGCAAGTTTATACCAATCAAGATTAGAATCTTTAACATTATTTAACATCATAATGGTTTTTATATTTATGCCATTTGGCAAGACACCCTGTTTCTTATTTATTAATTCATATAACTGAGCAGCTAAGGGGTTAAGGGCCTTGCTCAGGGACAGTAGTGACAGCTCGTGATCTACAGTCCAATGTTCTAACCACTAAGTTACCACCTTCCCCTGCACTATTCCAGATTTTTTTTCTCACCAGCTTCACCTTTTTGCTCTTTATATCAATCAACAAATGTTGTCATGTTCCTGTGATATTAAAAATGTTTAATCCTCAAGCATTTTTAGGTGGAAAGAAATGCTCTGAAAGTGATAGAAATCTTTTATTTATGTGTTTATTATTAGATATATTCTCGGTGGCACGTCTGCTATTTGTTGGCCAATAAATTAGCTGACAAGAGAAGCAATAAAGTATTAGAACTTAGTAAAAGGGAAAAATATTTCTTCATATGACAAAAGGCTTTTACTATATATGTAGTGTCACTTGTAGGTGGACTCTATGCTACATTGCTCCAGGGTGTGTTTCCACCTCACCCAGTGTTCCCCAGTATAGTCTCTGAATTCACTTTGGCCTTGTTTAGGATAAATCAGTTACTGAATGCTATAAGACAGTTTACTGCAGTATTGATACAAATAATGTAATGTACTTGCTCCAATTTAATAAAGTTTTAAATAATCTGCTTAAGAAAGCAAAACATATATATACTATGCAAAACTTGCTACACTACTCAAAACAGTTTCATAGCATCTGCTAAACATGTAAATATATAGTTATAATCTGAACAACAGTTCATCACTTGTTCCTCAAGAGTCAGGCTTTGCTGAACAGTACTTTTTTCAGCCTAATATTACAATAAAAAATGGCACCACACTTTTCTTTGCTGTTCAGTCAATGGACAAAGAGTCGACCAAGTCTGAGGTATCCAACATTGCTCGAGCAACAAATTATGTCCCAGGACCCTCACCTATTTCAAATCAAGGCCCGAATGCTATCATCATATCTGTCTGTGTTGTGGCCATAGTGGCATGTGTTATAGCTGTAGTCATCACATGGGCAGTAAAACGTAAATAAATTACTGATGTTAATAAAACTCAATACGCTGCACTGCAATGTTCACATCTGTTTTTAAGTATGTTATTTTCTGAAACTTAACCTAAGATTACTTCTTTTGATTTATGAATATTTAAATATCATGATTAACACTAGTTAAAAGCATAGACATTCACAGAAATATCAATTTGACTAATGTGTTTGGATAATGTATCATAATTTCATATTAGATGGATATTACATATGTACACATAATGAAACCACTACAGGAACACGGAAAAGATTTGTAGTAGCCGGTTTTCTGAAATATATATTTACTTATTTAATGTGGAACTTAGCAAATGTTATGATCTGATTCTCTTTTGTTAAAGGCAATTTATTATACGGTTGAACCAAAAAGCTTCCCTTTATTTTAATACTCTGTTATTTTACTGATCAAATCTCCCATCATTGTACAAACTGGAACACATTTTACAAATTATTATAATCTACAATAATTACAGCGCTGAAAATATTAATTGAAAGATAAAATGTCAAGCAGTACAGTACTGTAAAGCATACTGAACAGAAAAAAGGACAAATGTACAATTATTTAATAAAGGTTTATATTGTAAAAATGTTTGATGTAACACAATGGTCATCTTTCTCAATTTATTCTAAAAATAATGCTCTTATAAAATATAGCTCTTAATTCTTTAGATATTATTTATTTGTTTCTTAAAAAAAGGAAAAAGACACACAAGGAAAAGGCAAAATGTTTAGAACACATACTACTAGTGTACATACTACAGTTTGATAAATAGATAGATGTTGTTTTGCATGACAGGAAATTAGAAAAGCAGGAAATGTAGAGTTTAAAAATGTGACAAATGACATGACTACAGAGACAATGGATAAATTAATAAATTAAAATAAAATTATTAGAGGCGTACAGTCTCTACTTATTATTTATACACAGTAAGAAACTTGTCAAAAGATTGTGAGTAAAATAATGTTTTCACCGTGCCCTAAAGCTCACTCTTGTTGGATCATACATTTTGGGTCATCAACTATAAGGGGTTGAAATCTCTGACACATAAGAAACTTAGAGTGGCTAAACTATGATGTGCTTTTTATTTCCTTACTATGACAAGAAACAAATTAATATAAACTTAATATAAATTAGGACGTCCACAGTCCAACTTATTTCTTCAAGAACAATTTCCAAACATCAGAAGATAAGCCTCTGTACTAAAGAAACTTTACCAATTAAAAATTAACTTCCACAAATTAAACAAACATACAGGTCCACTAAACCCAAAGACGACAACAAACTGATAAAAAAAGTTATCAATTAATATATAAAAAGACAGTAAACCACATGCAAGGAAGAAGTCCCCACCCCGAGATAAGAAAATAAAAGCCTGTGGCTTTTCTATTTAGTTTGTACAGTATCTAAAAACAATATAAAGTTTGAGGAAGCTGTGCAGACATTTCCTTTGATAAGCTGACTTCTTGATTATTTTTTAGACTAATTTCCTATAAATTATTTTACAATGAAAACAAAAATTTTAAAGCAAAAGTGTTCCCTGTGGTTTATTTAATTATTTATTAATAATGGTAAAGTGTACAAAAATATACCCACATTTAAGATAAGTTATAAATATACAGCAGTGATACATAGTGTACATAGTAAAGGAACACTGTGTGATGATTATAGGCAGTGAAATCTATAAAGAATTAATTAGAAATCTGTGTCTGAGACTTCTTATATAATTAAGAGTAAATAACAGGACTACTGCAGTTTTACTAAGATATTATATAGTAACTTTTATTGAGCGTTGTAGAAACATGCTTCTTGTTTGTACATGCAAAACAGTGTTCATTATGCGTGTTCTTTTTTACATTAGGCAAAACATTTTGTTATGATTCAGCAAGTTTATGGATACCTGACTGTCAGACCCATCTTTACACATTTGATCCTTGATCTTTGAACATCTCTATCTATCTATCTATCTATCTATCTATCTATCTATCTATCTATCTATCTATCTATCTATCTATCTATCTATCTCTATATACACACACACACACACACACACACACACACACACACACATATGTATATATATATATATACAGTGGAACCCACTTATCTCGACCTCGGTTAACTCAACAGCCCTATTAAGTCGACGTTTTTGAAGTGGAACCACCAAATTCTCGCTTTGTCTTAGCATTTTTTTATCGGTTATGTTGCTGAACCCTAATATCTCAAGCACAAGGGGGGAAAAATTTGCCATTTAGCGTCAGTTATCACGATCGGCGCTGTGCAGCCACAGAAGAACTCGCAAAAGTGGCGGAAAAATCAAGGCTTACACATGCTACAGGTGTTGTATTGCATACTGGTGAATCTCTGCTGTTAGTTAGTGCACATATGCCTTTTGTTGTTAAATGTTATGCGATGAACGGGATGCGAAAGCCGCGCTGGGTAGGAGCGCAGCGCGGAACGTGGGATGAGCAGCAAAACCATAGAATTAACAACGGCATGATTGGGGGGAATCCGCGATGCGCTTTGGGAAGAAAAGAGCAGCCGTTGAGAAAGTGCCGGTGGGAAGGCACATACCGGGATACGCATGAGCGATAACAAAGACCGCCGTGAACCAACAAATACCAACAATAACGGAAGGTGAGAGTGTGGAAGTTTAAATAGGAGCTGGTGATGATGAAAAACGAGCACCATATGTGCGCGATTGAAGCCGGGAGCTTCAGAGAAAGCGGACGAGAAAGCTTCCTGGACTTCCTGACAGTCCTGTATGTAGATTTTTATAGCATGCCTTTATCAAACAAATCGCGGCAATGCTGTTGTGTAAAAAACCCCTCCAAAAACACAAATACCTGTCTCCCAGCTGGACTGTATGCGATGCTGTAGTCACAAAGAACATCAAGTGTGTTGTTTTGTTTCTAGACTACACATGAGACACCTTCTGGTTTGATGCGAGTGGGTCCATACGATACAAGTGCTGTGTTTGTCTTTAGGATGTTTACAGGGATCTGAAGCCGATCAATGCTTCAGCACTCATGTCAAACTTGAAGTTGGCAGTTGTGCCTGCCATACGCCAATTTGTTTGCCAGTCTGTGTCAGCACAGTTTCACTGAATTACTGTACCAATAAAAAGTGTTTACTTGCGATAGCTCAGTGGCTAGATCAAGCATGTTACCACAAAATGACAGCAAATGGTTCTTTTTGCCACATATTTTACATATCATATTAAAGGCAGGGTACTGGTGAACAGTGTTGGGCAGTAACTTTTAAAAATAAAGTAACTTCGTTACCGTTACCGTATGGTGCGTTACCCGTTACTTTTTTAAATGAATTAATTTCGGCTGAAGTGTAGACTACAGCCTAACCTGCTTACAGCAGCGACGCATTGTAGGATTGTTGGATAAACCACTGTAAACAGGAAGAAGACGCACTGTAGGATGGGTGGATTACCCTCTGTAAACACGAAGATGACGCACTGTGGGCGTGTCTCCGTTTATTCAGGTCTGTGCAGCAGTAATGGCGAGTCTAGGTGAGAGCAAGACGAGTTTCTCAAAGTGGAAATATGCTCATTTTTTCTGTCAAAACTGTCAAACTTAAGCTGTGTCTTTCTGGGTCGAAGGTCGTATCTACTGCGATAAACAGCAACTCCAATCTGTTGAAGCTCCTCCAGAATCTACATGCCTCGACAAAGCTAGAAGCTAAAAGCTAACCCGGTGTTCTGTTCTACATTGTTGATAGTTTTCATACTTCAGCTGTGAAAGGAACATTTTTAAGAGCTCAACACAACAGCAGAAGCCACTTTAGTTTTTGATTGTGAATATATTATTCAGCTTGTTTTGTTATTTATTTCAGAAATCCTTGTGATATATATTCAGTTTGTGCTGGTCTGATTTAAATAAAATAGTGTTTAAAAATTACTTTGAGTTTAAGTCAGTTTTGTGTTTGTATGGACCATAACGCATAAAAGGGCATTAATGGGAACATTAAAGAAGGTTCTTCAAAAAAGTAACTAAAAAGTTACTTTTAACAGTAACGCATTACTTTTTGGTGTAAGTAATCAACAAAGTAACTACGTTACTTTTTGAATGAAGTAACGAGTAACTGTAACTAGTTACTATTTTTTAGTAACTAGCACAACACTGCTGGTGAATGCATCTGCATTTGCAACAATTGTTTGTGCTTCTTCTCATTGACTTTGGAGTTTGGTTATTTGCTGGAGGTCTGCTTCATCTGAATGCAGGCTGCAATCTTTTTTTTTTTGTAATGGCATGTAAAAATTGTGCTTCTGGTGAACCTGCCATTGCTGTGACTTGTGCTTTTGTAACTTCTTCAAATCTGCATATGATGATAGCTTTTAGAAGTGTCAAATCAGATATAGACAGCAGTCATTATGAAAGCCCAGAGTCATTTATATTCAAAACTATTTTGGCTTGTATCATGAGATCTTTAGTTTCTCCGAATTTGCATGAATGTGTCTATGCCTGCTTGCTAATGCTGCTTGTGTGGGCCCAGAACTTATGCTGTTCAAAAACAATATTTTATCACTAAGACTTAATAATTCACTGCTTTTACTACAGCTTCTTTCTTTAAGAGCAATTTCCAAACACCAAAAACTAGGCACTATACTAAAAAAATTACCTTTCACAAATTAAATAAAAATAAAGGTCAACTAAACCCAAAGACAACCAGAAACTGAAGGAGTTGGAGGCATAAAGTAATATAAAAAGTAACATGTAAAACACATGCAAGGAAGAAGTCCCTACCCCAAGACAAGCATATAAAGGCAGGTGTTTGCCCCCCTTCGAGCCTTTGGCCGAGATTTCATGAAGGCACTTGTCCGTTAAGATCGCGTTCTTGCTGGCTATCTGCTGTCTGTGGAGAATAGGTGATTTACAGGCACTTTGTGTGGCCCCCTCTTTCCTCGAGTTCACTCCAGGCATGGCCAGTGCCCTTATGCACCCTAGAACTAGTAACGTCCCCAAGGTGCCCTCGGTTGTACCACGACCTGTCAGGCTCCAGGCATTCAATCCTCCTCCATTTCAGAACCCAGACCAGGAGAGATTGAACTGGTTGTGCCCGGTCTGAGCACTGGACTGCTATGTCTGCCGGACAAGTCCCTGGATGAAGTCAGAACAATTGTTTATCTGCTACACTAGTCAGGGACTAGTCGGTGTGTTTGTATTGGATTCTCGTTCCCAAAGCCTTCTGTTGCAGCTCGAGTTGCTGAAAGGAATCATCTCTAGGTTACATATGTAATGATAGTTCCCTGAGGGAAAGAGACACTGCGTCTCTATTCCACACTCCCTGCATCCCTGAAAGTGCTTACCTTCTCTTTCCTCAGAAGCTAATGTCGCTACCATCGCTCAGCCATTTTTTAGCTTACCTAGTTTACGCGATGTTGCCCGCCGATGACGTCAAGACTTGCCTATTGGCCGGAATTTACACGTGATTCAGAGCGTGGACAATGCGAGGCGTTCCCAAAATGTTTAAATGCAGTGAAGACACTTAAACCTTTACACAAACTGATCTCCTCAGCCATTATGCATCAATGTTTACAAGATTAAGCCAGTTTCCAGGATTGCATCATATCTAACTGACCCTAATCTGCTTCCGTGAGACACTAAACGAACTGGACAAAAGGGGTGTAATAAGCAAAGTTTCTAAGCATACTCCATGGCTGAGTAGTTTGTGCATTAGAAAAAAGATATACGCCACACTAAAAAGTCTGCTTGGACCGAAACCGGGCCATTCAGCACTACAACATTCAAAGTGAGAGGAGTTTCCCTTTGGACCACAGAAAGATCCGGCATGCCAGCCTGTACAGGGGGTGGGATCGGCGACCCCCCTGGTGGTTAATGTACGAGACCACCGGTGTCTTGTCCCCACGGACCAGCACATGGTGACGTCTCAGGTCTCGGAGGAAGTGTTCAAGTGCCAAAAGCACATCATCTCCAGGCAGTTTATGTGCCATAAACGATGTAGCTCTTCCCAACGACCTTGGGTAGAGTGTCCACTCATGACCACTCCCCACCCCATGAGGAATGCGTCTGTCTCCCAGTACGGGGCCTTAAGACAGGAATGCATGTTCCCTCCATATATCCAAGGTTGGAAGAGCTGAAACCGTAGCGGGGCTAGCGCCGCAATCATGCTAGGCCAAAGGAAAGGACCCAATATTGGTGGAAGGACAGCTATGTAGAAAAAGGCGTCCCTTAGATCTATCGTGACCAGTCCTCGGACTTGATTTGTGATACGACCTGCTTGAGCGTAAGCATCCTGAACCTGAGCCTCGTGAGTGAGCAGCTCAAGGAGCGTAGATCTAAGATCGGCCTGCAGTGATCTCTCAGGCGGAGTTAGGGGGAAGCACCCGCCGGAGGGAGGCTGCGCTCCAAGAAACATCCCGTGGCGGAGCTAACAGCCTGGCCTCCTGGTGGAGACAAGATATGGGCCGTCCTCCTCTAAGCGGGGCTCTCTGATAGTCAGTGCTATAATTTTTATATATATATATATATATATATATATATATATATATATATATATATATATATATATATATATGAAAGAAAAGGATGTATATACAAAAAAATGCTTATGGCAGTAAACAATAGACAATTTAAGGTGGTTTAGATTGTCCATAAAGTGTCCATGTGCGGTATGGTGTGGGATAAAATATAAAGTCCAGAGTTTAAAGTGACGTGGTGCAAAAGGTGAGATATGTACAGAGAAGAAGTGTGATGATGGAGAGAGTGGGCCAGTTTTTAGATCGTATATGAGGTCTCCCAAGACCCGGCGTGGAGGGTGTGACACAGGATGCAGGAAACACTCATCCAGCTTGCTCTAGTTTGGACATGGCTCCTGTCACTACCTCTAGGAGCTCCTCGAACAGCACAGGATTTGAGGAGTCTGTGAGCTTGCTAGCATTCAAGATTTCTCCCTCCTCAGAGGAAGGAGACCCGGAGTTTAACGCCAGAGAGAATACCTTCCTCAGGAAACGGGAGCTCGGCCCAGCAGGGAAGGCCGGAAAGGACTTATCCATCTCCATGCCTTCTGCTAGGTTGGCCTGTGAGCCCCACGATCTTTGGCGGCATTTCATGTCGGTGAGAGAGGGACCTGAGCCGCGAGGGAGAGGACTCTCCTCGAAGATTGATCTCTTCCGACTGAGCATGAAAGTTTGTTTGCCTAGCCATGTTGCACAGATGCACAAAAAGTGCTTTCCTGAACAACAAAAGCTAATGTCGCTACCATCGCTCAGCTGTTTTGTAGCTTCCTGGTTTACGCGACGTTGCCCGCCGATAACGTCACGACTTGCCAATTGGCCGGATTTTACATGTAATGACAACGCTAAAAATCATCTAGGCTTTTAATCTAAAGAAAACCATTCATACTGTGAAGCATGGTGAGTGGAAATATCTACAACTTTGTAGAAATATTAAAGTAAAACTTCAAAGTTTAGGTAACTTCTTGAAGTGAAAATAAAATACAACAACTGAAAAATGATGTGTAGGTTGAGGCACACAATCTTTAATAACACTAGTTCCATCTTGAGGAAAGAGCTAGAATTCAAGCAAAATATTGCAAGAAACAAACGCTTGTGAGAAACTAATAAATAAAAACAAGTCTACAAGTTTACTTTGATCAAATTTCTGTACATTAAAGTAAAATCTCTTGAAATTACTGTTTGCAGACTTCTTTCGTTTCTAGTTAAAGAAACTTAAAATTTCTTAAATTCAACTTAAATTTAATTGTGCTAATGTTTCTGTTAAATAAGACATATATTTATTTGTTTGTTTGCTTGGTTTAAAGGTTAATTATGGATTCCTGTGTCTCTGAGTACACCAGCAAATACAAATACTGTGGCAATACAAATAAGAGGACAGTGGAGGAAGCACAGTATGTAAAAATCATATCAAATTTTAGGAAGTTATGAAGACATTTATTTTGATAAGATGTTTTTTTGATAACTTTGATATCTTTAACAATTATTACAATGAAAAACATTAAACAAAAAAGCAGAAGCAGAAGCATTCAGAGTGATTTCTGCGTTCTCTAATTCCTGCTAGGGACCTCGGGGAAATATTTGATTGAAATAAAAAAAAACACCGCTGACGGACTTCCTTGTGGTCATGGTGATGTATCTTACAATATAAATATCACACTCTCAAATAATTTTTCACTGTTCCGCAATAACGGTAAAGATGTTTGTTGTTGTGTTGCTGTTTGTCAGTTTACTGAGACCTTTTACGTCTATTAGACTGGATGGAAATGGGTACACCGATATTCTTATAGTCATCAACCCAGCTGTGCCAGAGAATGAAGACATTATAAATCAAACCAAGGTATATATTTATTTATTGGTTTGTTTAATTGTTAACGTGACATATTTTTTTGTTGGGATTACATGATTATTTAGTAATTGTATTTAATGTGACCCCATAAAAATTCTAAAAATATATACAAAGACATTATTTTATAGACATTATTATTTTATAGTAGTTTAGGTCAATTTGTATGTCTGCACAATAAACATTAATGACTTTGGGAAGTTTCACAGCTAAAATCGCAGCTCATATATCATCATGACCAAGGAAACTGCGTAACACATTGGAATGGAGGTTGTTAAAGTGTCCGAAAATGTGAAAAACTTTGAAACCTCAAATCCAAATTAAACAAAATAATGCAATGCAGGGACTACCATCATGAGGCCATCTTTGCAAATTTTGCAAGATAAACAATAGCCAGAGAAATATCTGGGTGAAATAGAAAAACCCTTGCAGGCTAAAAAAAAATGCATAACTTGAGTTGATCTACCGGTCTCTTTTAGCCAGAAGTAGATGGATAAAACTTAACCTGAGGAAGAAATCATTCTAAAATCTAAATTTACAAAGCCAAATAAGACATACAAGCATCTCTGAAATTATTAGAATCTACATAAAATGTTATATTAAGAATTTAGAGAGCAAAAGATGAATAAAATTAACAACAAAAATGATTTTTTTTCATATAGAAGTGTTAATTCAGCTGCTTATCCTAGGCTTATAATTGCATCAGGCCAGCAAACCAAACCTTCACCTCTATAAAACCTTCCACTTCTCTGATATGCTTGAAGCGTCTTTGGTCATTGTGAAGCTACATAATAAATGTTTTCCCAATTACTTTGGATTCAGTATGTTTTCTGTGTTACATCATTAAAAAAGGTTAGTGAGACATTTTTAGAAGATCTATGCACTTGCTTTGATCCATAAGTTTACAAATGTTCATAATTAAATCCTTTCTTCAGATTGTGGCGTTCCTATTACTTACATTCTTACTCATGTTAATGGTTTGCATCTGGTGGTAGACAGCTCTTTGTGTTTTCATGTAGGTTTATTTGTTTTAACAACAGCAAATGCATCCTATAACCTAGGACACAAACTAAGTTGAAAATCATAGCTAATAATCATTTAAACAATAATTCTAACAAGAACAAACCTGAGCAACAAGAAGGCTTTGTCATTCACATGTTCCAATTTTTCTGATTACTTAAAAAAGTTGGATAAATGTTTAACTTTGCTTATCAATTAAAGAGGTTTCTATATGTATATAAAAAAATTATAATTCTGAGGACTTTACTAAAGAAGGAACAGAAAACAACCCATTCTGATATACGAATTAGAGAATAAATACTTTTTGTGGGAACTGTTTATATAATAATAATAATAATAGTTAACAATTTTATTAGAAAGTAATTTATTAGAGGGACAGCACATGTAGGATGTTTTGGTGACAAGGTGAGGGAGGCGAGATTGAGATGGTTTGGACATGTGCAGAGCAGGGACATGAATTATATTGGTAGAACATGCTGAGGATGGAGCCACCAGGTAGGAGGAAAAGAGGAAGGCCAAGGAGGAGGTTCATGGATGTGGTGAGGGAAGACATGCAGGTAGTTGGTGTGAAAGAGGCAGATGTAGAGGACAGGGTGGTATGGAGACGGATGATCCGCTGTGGCGACCCTAATGAGAGCAGCCGAAAGAAGAAGAAGAAGAAGAAGAACAACAACAACAACAACAACAACAACAATTTTATTAGAATTGCACCCTTTAAAAAAAGGACATTTGTGTACCTTTTGTACAAACTGCAATTTCCAATAAGTAATTATTAAAAAATAATGAAAAAACCAACAACAGATAAATAAAAATTCAGATAAAGCTTTTATGATCAATGAATGTACAAAACACAGCAGTAGTGAATTAAATAACATAAAAACATTCAAATATCTTTAAATGTTATATATATTTTGATACGATTATCTTCAAGAACTATTGTGATTTGAAAATGGACATTTAAAGCAATAGTATGTTATACTTTGTAATATACTTCATTTATTTTATTCATGTGAAAGTCTGGCTAATGCTGTCTTTGTGGCTGAAGTCTAGAAAAAAAAATCTTAATTTTCATGAAAAAATATATTAATCATGTTTTTAAGCATTTGATTAAACAGCTCAGGGACTGGTTCTGGTAAGGACACTTGCTACTGCATGCTGGACTAACTGAAGCTTACTAAAGCAATTACTAGAACACGGGTGGGCAACCAGTCAGAGACCAAGAGCCACATTTTTTACTGTGTTAACGCAAAGAGCCACATCATACACGTGGGCACACATGAACATCACCCATCCCTTCCTCTTACACACACACACTGTCAGTTCAAGGCTATTCTGCTAATGGTATCCACATAAGCCTCAAAGGTAACACTAGAGATACTAATTACACCAAGGTCTTTTAATGCTGTACATGTTGAGACAGAAAGACCATCCAGAGATGCTACATATCAGAAAGTATACTTTTAGCTGCATGTGGTCCTAATGAACATACTTCTGTCTTATTAAAATCTAGCTTTGCTGAAACATACAATTGTGTATCGTCAGCATAGAAATGGAAGATAATACCATGTTTAGGAATATTTTCATTTAGAGGCAACATACAGTATATAAAGAAAAAAACAGCAGGTCTAAGACAGATCTTTACAGAACAAATAAAAGTAAATAGAACTTTTTAAAAGTGTCAAAATATATTGATTTACTTTAATTACTATTTTATTTTATTTTTTCACAGGGAATGATTACTCATGGATCAGAATATCTGTTTCAAGCTTTAGACAACAAGGTGTTCATCAAGGAGGTGAAAATACTTGTACCACCAAACTGGACAAAGGGAAAGTATGAAAAAGCAAAAACAGAAACCTTTAATAAGGTAAAACAGAAATGGCTTGAATTACTTATATTTATAATGTATTTATACTATATAAGCAATTTGATCATTGCTGTACTAATTTATGTAAATCTGCAAATATTTTATTTTAGGGTAAAATAAGAATTGACAACCCACATCCTGCATTTGGTGATGATCCATACACTCACCAAACGAAAGGTTGTGGAAATGAAGGTGAATACATACATTTCACCCCAAACTTCTTGTTAAACAACAATCTTCTAAAAGGATATGGACCTAGAGGTAAAACAGAACTTGCATGGCTTAGATTTAAGCATTGATTTACACATAATTTCCTTTGTAGCATGATACATTATATATATGTTTTACTTTCAGGAAGGGTTTTTGTACATGAATGGGCTCAACTCAGATGGGGGGTATTTCATGAATATAATAAGAAAAAGCCCTTTTATGTGTCTGCTGGCCAGATTCTACCAACAAGGTTCAACAATTACCTTTACATGAATGATCATAAATTGCTGAACTTAAATAAACCATGAATATATATACAGCGGGAAAAATAAGTATTTGACACATCAGCATTTTTATCAGTAAGGGGATTTCTAAGTGGGCTATTGACACAAAATTTCCACCAGCCATCAAGCCATATATTGAATTCATACAAAGAAATCAGAACATTTAAGTATACAAGTTGAGTCATAATAAATAAAGTGAAATGACACAGGGAATAAGTATTGAACACACTTTACTTAATACTTTGTAGAAAAGCCTTTGTTGGTGATTACAGCTTCTAGATGCCTCTTGTATGGAGAGACCAGTCTTCTGCATTGCTCAGGAGTGATTCTGGCCCATTCATCCACACAAATGGTCTTTAAATCTTGAAGGTTCCTTGGGCCTCTTTTATGAACTTTGATTTTCAGTTCTCTCCATAGATTTTCTATGGGATTTAGGTCAGGTGATTGACTGGGCCATTCAAGCAACTTGATTTTCTTTCTTTGAAACCACTTCATTGTTTCCTTGGCCTTGTGTTTGGGATCATTGTCTTGCTGAAATGTCCACCCTCTTTTTATTTTCAGCTTTCTGGTAGCTGACAGCAGATTTTTATCCAAAATGTCCCGGTACATTTCTCCATTCATCCTGCCTTCAATAATTTGAAGTCTGCCAGTACCCCTTGCTGAAAAGCAGCCCCAAACCATGATGCTTCCACCCCCAAAACTTAACTGTTGGTATGGTGTTCCTTAGGTGGTGGACAGTGCCATTTCTTCTCCAAACATGGTGTGTAGAATGACTGCCAAAAAGTTAAATTTTGCTTTCATCTGACCATACTATAGTCTGCCAATAATACACAGGCTTCTCCAAATGCTCTTTCGCAAACTTTAAATGAGCCTCAATATGCTTTTTGTTCAGCATAGGAGTCTTGCGTAGTGAGCGTGCATGGATACCATGGTGGTTCAGTGCATTGCTTATAGTTTTCTTTGAAACAACAGTACCTGCTGATGCAAGGTCTTCCTGAAGTTCTGCCCGAGTGGTTCTTGGCTCTTGGCGAACTCTTCTGATTATTCTTTGGACTCCTCGGACAGGTATCTTATGTGGTGCACCTGATAGTGGCCGGTTTATGGTGAACTGATGCTCTTTCCATTTCCGGATAATGGCCCCCACAGTGCTCACAGGAACATTCAGCATTCTGGAAACGTGCCTATAACGATTGTAGCAACTGGGGGAGAAGAGGGACAGACTTATAATACAGATAAATTGAGTATATAGTTGGAAGCACAGTCTGCCCGCATTCTCCACCATTATATGCAGCGAATTTAGCTCGCAAAGAAAAGGGAATATTTATAAGTAATTATAACGGGTTATAGTTACTCCTAAATATTTAAATATCAAGTTGTATTGACGGTAATGGAATTAACGTTACACTTATTGGTCTGTTCGTCCGGCGAACAGACAGTATAATTTTATATTAATTCTATAAAAAGGGTATCTTCTCGGCCGAGAAAGATGCAACCCCCCTTTAATATAATAAACAATTAATAGAGCATGTAGTTCAGATCGAATTATGGGAACCTTAGGTTGTATAGAACCTTACGAATGTGAGCAGCACTCAGAGACAATCACTTATGAAAAATACGACGTTTAATGAATGAGATAAACACAACATAAAACTAACTACACAAACAAACAAAAAGAAATAAAGAAACTAAAAATGAAAATAAAATAAACGAAAGTTAAAATTAGGAAAGAAGGAAGAGAAAGGAAAAGAAGAAGGAGAGAAAGGAAGGAAAGGCAGCTTAAACTTCAAATTAATCACATCCTAACTGAGAAATCGTCACGGAAATTTAAATTCGCCTTAATATTAAGGGGTTCAAACTTAACACACATCTAAATTATTTGGTAAACCGGTTATTTGCATTGGCACAAGAGTCCGGATGCGGTAGACAAAAGAATCTTGGACGAGTCGGTTAGGATGGAGTCAGATGTTCTTCCAGCTTCTCCTGAAGATCAGAGCAGTTGGTGTTCTTGAAGATAATGCTTGCTGGAAGATCTCAAAAAAGATTTTCGATTTCGTTCTGAAGAATCGCTGCTGGGCTGGTCGAAGCATCCGACTCTCCGGGCCATCGGGCCCCTGGGCCTTCGGGCCACGGGGGTCCGAGCCTTTCCGGTCGAGCCGAGTGAGCGAGTTGCTTTCTTGACTGAACACTGACTGAACATTGATTAGTTGGATTCAAGATGTTTTAAAGGAACCCCACCCATCTTTAGGGGAATGGCCATTGCTACGGCCTGAAATTTCGAAGGGAAAAACCCCTTTGTTCATGTGTTTGTGGGCATGGTTTCCAGGTTCTATTCGCTTTGGAGAACTTAAAGTTTTATCCAAAGTGTATCAAGACGGTATGGTACATTTCATGATCGAATAAAATGCACCATTGTTTGAAAAATAAGAAACAGATAATTTTGTGGTCATTTGGATACTAAACATAAAGAGAAATTACAGCATTAGAACAGGGGTAAATTAACATACAGAGATCAGTAATTAAAGTATAACTGATGTTGATACAATGTTGTATTCTGATGTATACAATGCACCCTTGTTAGGAAAGAAAGAATAAAGTGAAGATAATGTTAATCAACTTTGAAATCAAAAAGAAGTGACAACATTAAAACAGGGTTACAAGAATAAGACTTTTAGAGTACCACTATAAATGGGGAGGAGATACATACAAGGTATAGGTTAATGTCATGGGATGTGGAGCATCTTATTTATTTTGTGTTATTAGGAAAAGTTATGTTCCCTTGTGTGTGTGTGTGTGTGTGTGTGTGTGTGTGTGTGTGTGTGCGTGTGTGTGGGTGAGGGTCAAACAGAATATCTGCAAAGGGGGTTATCTGTCTTGTGGTAAAATCCAAACGTTATGGAGCCGGTTGTGTGTGTTTGTCACAAGCAGCCATGCTGGATCTAATTTCGAGTTTGGATTGTTTTATGAGTTTATTGTTTTATGGGTCCCTGTAAACTAAACAAGAGTTCAGGGTTTGGTCCTGTTTCGTGTCTTCGGAGAGGGAGTGTGACACCAGACGCTACACCATTCTCATCAAAATGCTTTTCAACGATAAGATTACGAAGATCTTGAGAGAGTTCTTTGCTTTTACCCATCATGAAGTCTTTCCTGTGTGCCTCCTGGGTAATGAGAAGCCTTTATAGGCCATCAATTAGGACTAAAGCAGCTGATATCAATTAGTACTGATAGGGGGCAGGGTTTTTCTCTGAATACTGACAGATTTCAGGTGATCTCCTGACTTTCTATGCCATTATGCACCTTGTTATGTTCATGTGTTCAATACTTATTCCCTGTGTCATTTCACTTTATTTATTATGACTCAACTTGTATACTTAAATGTACTGATTTCTTTGTATGAATTCAATATTTGGCTTGATGGCTACAACTGGTGGAAATTTTGTGTAAATCGCCCACTTAGAAATCCCGTTACTGATAAAAATGTTGATGTGTCAAATACTTATTTTCCCCGCTGTATATAATATTATCCCAAAAGATCCCAGTAATTTGTCTTCTTTCTTTTCAGGTGTACTGATAAGATTTCTGGCCAGTGGTATGAAATTGTTAATCAAAGACCTCGACCTTGTGAGTTTGATTCAGATGGCCTACCCGCATCCAACTGTGAATTCCTTCCAGACGCCATGCAAAGTGCCAATGCCTCAATAATGTACATGCCAAGCATAGATTCTGTGAGTGTAACAATTTTTTAAATATTAGTGGAGGCATGTGACCAACACAAGTAGATAACTGGCAGTTATTTTTCTGAGAACAGAAAGGCAGGTCTTCTCTTATTTTTTTGCTTGATGCCTTTGTAACAGTGTGATTTTTATAGGTAAGAGCATTTTGTCAAGAAGAGGACCACAACAATGAGGCCCCCAATGAACAGAATGAAAAATGTTCAAAAGCAACACGTACAGTAATCTTTCAGGACTCGGTAGACAAAGATGCCCTTCGAATTTTAAAGCCTCTTTCAGTTGTTCCACCACCTCCAACATTTAAAGTCATACAAAGAGGACCTCGAGTCGTCTGTCTTGTCCTTGATGTCTCAGGAAGCATGGGTGTATGTTACTTTTTCTTTTTCTTCTTTCGGCTTCTACCATTAGGGGCCGCCACAGCGGATCTTCCTTCTCCATACCCACCTGTCCACTACATATGCCTCTTTCAAACCAACTACCTGCATGTCTTCCTTCACCACATCCATAAACCTCCTCCTTGGCCTTCCTCTTTTCCTCCTTCCTGGGGGCTCCATCCTCAGCATTTTCCTACATATATATCCCATGTCCCTCCTCTGCACATGTCTAACCATTTCAATCACACCTCCCCCACCTTGTTTCCAAAACTTCCTACATGCGCTGTCCCTCTAATAAACTTATTTCTAATCCTGTCCATCGTCATCAATCCCAAAGAAAACCTTAACATCAGCTCCACCACCTCCAGCTCCACCTACTGTCTTTTACTCAATCCCACTGTATCTAAACCATACAACATCGCAGGTCTCACCACAGTCCTATAAAACTTTCCCTTCACTCTCACAGATACCCTTCTATCACAAATCGATCCTTCTATCACTCTTCTCCACCCACTCCACCCTGCCTGCACTCTTTTCTTCACTTCTATTACACTCTCCATTACTTTGCACTGTTGACCCCAGCTGACTCAACCACCTTCACCACCTCTTCTCCCTGCAACCACACCACTCTACTGCCCTCCCTCTCATTCACACACAATAGGAGTAATACTGTGTCTTACTCCTACTGACTTTCATTCCCCTTCTCTCCAGGGTGTACCTCTACCACTCCAGGCTTCTCTCAACCTGCTTCCTACTCTCACCACAAATCACAATATCACGAGTGTATGTTACATCACATAAAAATAGCCCCTAGTACAAAAAAAGGGCTGCTGATGTCAGAAACATACAAATACACACAAACCCATTGTCCATCACTCTAGTATTTTATATCGGCTATTAACTAAATACATGAAATTATGTTCTGTTGGTTTGCTCATCATTTCAGGTGTTGTGAATTCATAAAGCACTAAGCTCACTACCCCACTTAGCTTTCAAAATGATTATTACATCTTCTACTGATTACCAGTTTATTTTCAGTTGGTACCTTACATTAGTTACTTACAAATACATTAGTTTGTATCAACAGTAGTAGTAGCTGTAATTGTCAAATATGCATAGAGATTAAAGGATATGTTAATATAAGATCAATGCTTTTACTACAATTAAAGCAGACTTTTAAAAAATACAACTAAATGAAATTTTATGTATGTTTCATTCAAAGCAACAAGACTTTTCTGTATGCTTGTTTTTTTTTAATAAATGGGTAATATTTAAATCTTTTTCATTTTTGAAGGGGCCAAGAATAACACTACAAAGGCAAGCAGCTACCGTTTTTTTAAACCAGATTATAGAAGAACAACAATTTGTGGGTATTGTGACTTTTAGTTCTGAAGCTCAAATTCTAAGCCCACTGACAATAATAGATGGACAAGCCTCAAGAGACAATCTAATTAGGAAGTTGCCCACGATTGCAAGTGGAGGGACATATATTTGTAAAGGACTCAGAAAAGGATTTGAGGTAAGACAGAAAATTCCTTTTTAAACATTTACACCTGACAAGACGCTTGCTCAGGTGGCTGCTTGAGGTGGCTGGGATTTAAATTCATGACCTTCAGATCCAAAGTCCAATGTCTTAATTACTAATCTACCCCTCTCCATGTCATCCTATGCATGGCACAGATTAAGTTTGACTACATTTATAATTTAAATATATGCCACTTGGCAGATGCCAAACTAACAGCCATTTGATTGATAGTCCAGTGCTTGAACCACCAAGATACCATTGCTCTTAATTAAAATCTGCTGTCAATTAATTAAAAAATTAAATTTACATTGGTATAGAAGTCTGTCTGTGGTGGGTGATAATGATTTCTTTTTAATTTCAGGTTCTTCAAACAGATGATGGAAAAACAATTGGAGATGAAATAATTTTATTGACAGATGGGGAAGCAAGTGATAATGTTCAGGACTGTTTGCCAGAAGCTATTCAAAGTGGTGCAGTAATGAACACTATAGCATTTGGTCCAAACGCAGACAATGTACTAAGGACCATGGCAGATCAAACAGGTAGGATTTTACAAGTGTAATATTATAGATGACATATTACTTGGTTTGCTTTGGCCTTCCACAATTTACATTCCCAGTTTCATTTCCAGTGCAAAGCTCTGACCAAACTAAATGTATGAATACCGTACCACTATAGCTGCAATACATTCTATAACATATGATTTTTGATGCTCGTTTATGTAGATGGCAAGTTTATAGTTGCCGAAGTGTCTATACTTTCCACCCAACTTGTGGATGGCTTTTCCTCATTGACAATGTCTGATGGAAATTCCTTCACACAGCCAATACAGGTTTGTGATACACATCCACTGTGAGAATATCAATATCACAATATCGGTTTTCTCATAATATTTGCTTTGCTTTCCAAACAGATTGAAAGCACTGGAAAGAGTGTTAAGGACTGGTTCAATGGAACAGTTCCCATTGACCGAACTGTGGGAAACCGCACCACCTTTACAATAATTTATGGAATGAGTGCACCCATTGTGAATATCGTGTCACCAAGTGGTTTGGTTTACAAGCAAACAAACACAACTGACATTGCTTACACAATCACTTTAACTGTTCCAGGAACAGCAGAGGTAAACCAAACCTTTCCATACTGTGATTTTAACCACAAATAAATGATAAAGAAACAAATGCACATCTCTTTCATTCCCTATTTTGCATTGCAGACAGGTGAATGGAAATACAGCTTCTTCAATAAAGGAGCCACTGTTCAGCAAATGAGTTTATTAGTAATTAGTCGGGCAGCTCATAAAGATGTTCACCCAGTCACTGTTACAGCCAGAATGAACCAGCAGACCAGTGATGGCACCAAACCAATGGTTGTGTTGGCTGAGGTCAGTCAGAATTATAATCCTGTGTTGGGTGCCAGTGTTTGGGCAAACCTGGAGTCAGATACTGGGCACTCAGAAAGACTTCAGCTTCTTGATAATGGTGCAGGTAAGAGATAAATAACAACATAAAAACTTGTTGAATTATACACCAGATCAAAAGGTAAAATGTCATGTTGGACATAACTGTTCCAGGAGCTGATGCATTCAAAGAAGATGGCGTCTATTCAAGATATTTCACAACGTTAAAACGTGGAAAATACAGTCTGAAAGTGAGAGTGGAAAATCAACATGGAGAAGGGCAGTTTTCTCCTGACAGTTACAGTGGTGCTCTTTATGTAGCTGGATATATTGTGGATGGTAACTATTTTCTACTATTATCATGCAATCTTAATGGTATTAGCCTGGTGAAGCTTTTTTGAAGAGTGTAATTGACATGCTACTATGAAGCCATACATGGGAAATTAAACAACAGTAATTCTACTAGAATGGGCATTTTGAAGTCAAGTGTATATTCGATGAATATCACAGTAGCACCATTGTTTGTTAATCAGTGCTGTGTTTTAAACTGGAGTAAGTAAAATCATCTAAATAACACTTTAACATTTATACCACATACGGTACTGTTATGCAAAGGTTTTATGCAGGTGTGCGAAAAAAATGCTGTTATGTAAGATTGCTTTCTAAAATGTTTTCATTGTTTTCTATTTTTTTATTTTTCAATTTACAAAAACTGGGTGAACATAAGAGAGATCCAAATCAAATCAATATTTCTTTTAATCTTTACACTTGCACAAAGTCAGTGATTTTGAAGTTGTCTTCATGTAAGAATTGTGGCCTAAAAGCCAAAACCTCTTAAGCAACTCGGCTAAGCAACTTAACTATGCATTAAAACATAGGAACTGGGGTGCAGACAAATGGTAGCAGTTGATCTGGACCGTCAAACATTTTCATATTTGGCTGTAGAAGGCAAGTTGTTTTTTGATAAATAATTTAGCAGTACAATACCGAGTGTCTGCAGGTAATAGTGAAGCATGGTGGAGGTTCCTTGCAAGTTTGGGGCTGCATTTCTGCAAATTTGGTTAGGATTAATGGTGCCCTCAATGCCTAGACACACAGCCAGACACTTATCCATTATGCAATACCATCAGGGGCTTCTGATTGGCACCAAATTTATTCTGCAGCAGGACAACAACCCCAGCCTTACAGCCAACATCATCAAGAACCATTTTCTTAAAGAAGAACAGGGATTACATGAAGACACAGAATGATTAAAGGCAGGAAACATCCTCAAAAGATTTGTATTTAGTTCTCCAAGGTGTCTGGAACAGCCTAGTTCCTTCAAAAACGGTGTGCAAGTGGGACTTAGCTAAAAAGAAGATTCAGCTGTAGGAAGAACTGTAGGAATAATTCATGTTGTTTTGCAGGAGTCACAACAAATACTTATTTAGTGTTTTTTTTCTACTGTTAATTTACTTTCCATTTTGTTAATTGTTTAAAAATATATATTAATACTTTATTTTTGAAGCATTTTATTTTACAGCATTTTTCACACCTGCCTAAATCTTTTTGCACAATACTGTACATGTTTAATGCATTCAGAAACTATTCAGATGCCCCTTACCTCTTTCAATATTGTTATGTTGCAGCCTAAAACTACAATCCATTTTTTCTAATTAATCTAAACTCAGAACGCTATAATGAAAAAGTAACAAAATTCTAGTAATGCCTCTAATCTAATAATTGAAATTTGTTTGTCAATGTTGTTTCAAAAACATAGTGAAGTGGAGGGATATTATATTTTCATTTTTTTTGTTTGTTTGACTTTGTTATTTGCTAAAGGTACTGGCATTACTGAAAATAGTATCATCTTCAGTTCATATTTTTTTTACAATATCCTGGATAATGTCTTTTGCATTTGTATACTTTTTATGAAATACAGCACAAATACAGCACTTACATCCTTTTCAGGTAAAGTGGAATTAAACCCTCCGAAGCCCCCAGTAAATGTGCAGCCAGTGGATGTGGGCAACTTCACCAGAACAGTAACTGGGGAGAGTTTTGTGGTGGACAGAGATGCGCCTCCAAACTTCCCTCCAAACAAGATTACAGACCTACGTGCAGAAATCCAGGAAGACACTGTGCTTCTCAACTGGACAGCCCCTGGTGAGGATTTTGACCAGGGAACAGGTGAGCCTTGTGAGCCAAGCTAGATTTATTTTGTTCATGTAGAAACGCTTAAATGTAGCTACTTTATGATGGTTTGCTCCACTGAAAGTAACAGCACTTTGGACTTCATACTGATAAATAATAGCAACTAGGGGTGTAACGGTACAAAAATTCAAGGTTCGGTACGTTCCTCAGTTTTTATGTTAAATTTCAGCGTCAGGGGAGGAAACGCAAAACATAAAATTGCTTGTTGTTTATTATTAACGCAGTTTATATTAATTTATTATTAACATTTGTGATCGACTTTTGAACGGTTTTCATTTTAAAACCTGGTTAAATAATATATAAAATAATATGTAAAACAAAAAAGTGTATTTATTACTCTTTTTATTACATTGATTAAACCGAATAATCAATGAAATTAGCTAATTAAATAAATAAAAATGAATAAATAAAAAAATGTATTTAAATACTTTACATTTGTTACACCCCAACACAGTTTAGTGTGTGTGTGTGTGTGTGTGTGTGTGTGTGTGTGTGTTGTACTATTATAGTGTGTGTGTTATTATTAATTAAATGAATTTAATTTAAGAAATGTTCTACTTATTTCAGCAGACTTTAACACTTCTTAATTTCTTCCATTCTTTATTTACTCACTTTCCCGATATGTGGAATTGTCAGGATTTTCTAATTTTAAGAGAAATACTTGAAGCTGTACATAAAACGCTAAAAATTCATGTACCTAGCGTTAGCCGCTAGCCAATTCCTGGTTAGCGGCTAACGCTAGCGATATGGTCTCATTAGCGTTGGACTTGTGGTCTCAGAGAATTTACTGAGTATAAATAAAATCGCTTCTATTTTCATGGCTTTTTCTTTTCAGCTAAATCCTATGACATCAGATGGAGTGAAGATTTGAAGATGCTTCAAAACAACTTCAGTAGCAATTATCTGGTCAACACTTCATCACTTCTGCCTCAAGTGTCAGGCTCAGCTGAACAGTACACTTTCCAGCCTAATATTACAATTCAAAATGGCACCACACTTTTCTTTGCTATTCAGTCATTGGACAAACAATTAGCCAAGTCTGAGGTATCCAACATTGCTCGAGCAACAAAGTATGTCCCAAATCCCAAATTTTCACCCATATCAAAACCAGGCCTGGGTCTACCTGCTATTGTTGTGTCAGTCTTTCTGGTCATTATTATGCCATGCTTCATATTTGTGGTCATAACAAGGGCACTGAAACGAAAAAAACAAACATAATTGATGCTTAGGACATGGTTTAACATTGTTTAAAGTCTACATGAACATTTCAACTTTAAACAAACCGATTTACTGCTCATACTGCTTTAGTGTCTCTTCTGACACTCTTCAAAACTAGATTGATTCCCACTGGTATAATATCACAGAAAACTCCAAATTAGATTGCCATAAATGCAGACTAAATCTAAGTCGATTTTTTTTTTGCCATTAAAATCCTGCTTTACTGCCAGATTTATGTTATGTGAGCATTTAAGTACAACATAAGAAATGTGCCCAAGCTGGATTATCACTCATATTATATATTTAGAGCTCAGGATGCTATAAACTGAAGTTCATAAGCAGTGGTAAGCACGAATTAATACTAATAAATATTAATTAAAACCATAAGCATCTACAGATGAAAAAAGTAAAAAAAAAGGAAACAGGTCAGTGCCTTTTTTCATTTATTTATCGACCCAAAGTAAACTGCAAACTGTGTTCTGTGAAAATGACCCAACACAATTCCAACACTCCTTTTTCCCCACAATTCCGACTCCTGTTCAATGGCATGAGTGAGACTGTTCTTTTATTCTACAGTGATGATCTGTGAAATTATTTGCTGATGTATCATAGAAAGTTGATCTATTTCTCTTTTTTGTTTTGATACACATGTGGTGTCTTCCATTTTCCTGTTTAATGCTCTGTATTTCTTGACTGATCATATACATATAATGTGCATATTAGTTAGTATTTTAAGAATTTGTCAAATCAATTAGTCTGAAATCTGTTGTAAACAGTATACAATGTGTCCATGTTTTAATGTTTAGAAAAGATCTAAAATCTAAAAATGTCTTCCATATCTGTAAGTTAAAAGTATCGTTTACTACACACACACACACACACACACACACATGCACACGCACACACAAACATTATATAGAGTGCATTCAGAAAATATTCAAATTTCCTTTCACTTTTTTCTGACATTACAATTGTTTCAAATTTTGTTCTCATTAATCTACACTTAATACCCCATAATAAAAATGTGAAAACAGAATTCTAGAAATGTCTAATTCAAATTATTATTATTATTATTTTTGTTTTGTTTGTTTGTTTTGTTTAATGTTGAATATTTTATGGTGAGAAAACTTATTCGCAAGTGCAAAAATAAACATTCAAGGGAGTTGTTAATCTTCACAGGCGTGGACATCACAGCCATTTAAGACTTTACAGGCCTAACTTAGCAATAATGTTAAATGTGAACATTCATGAGATTACATTAGAAAAGACTAAACAATTAGGGTTTGTTTGAAAGAGTTGGAAGGAGAAGGCCTCCACTATCAGGGTCTGGACAACTTGGGTTGTTTCTTGCTTTGACCACCAGATGTCACCACTTGCCCCTACTACCTATGTGTCCCCTGTCCAATAACTGTTTAATGTTTCCCAACTGCTCCTCGTTTTCTTTTTGAATTTAAGTTACCCCTTTTGCTTTGGTTTTTGTCTTGTCTCCTCCAAGTCTCTTGGTGTGTATGATCGTTTAACTTTTTTCCTCATCTCTTTTAAGTCTCTGTGTAAGTGTTTGTGGGTTCTGATGTTTTGTTGTACCCTTTTCGACTGCCTTATTTGCTGTGTTTTCCCGAGTCTCTAACTCCTTGTGTTGTGTTTTTCCTGTGTACCTTGTTCTCAAGTTCCCTCTGGTTTATTTCCTTTTATTGTTTAGCAGTTATTCACTTGTTTTGAGTTGGTCTGTCTGGTGTGCCTCCTGTCCCAAGTTTTACCTGTTCAAGTATATTTTTGTGCTAGTTAGTTTTTTCTGCTAGTGTTCTTTCTGTGTAGAGAAACTTTTATTATTATCTTGATCACCTTTTCTGAGCCTCTTGTTTTCCCTGTTTGAGTGCATTTGTTTGTTCTGTTTTGAGAGTTTTTACTATTATAATTAAACCCACTCTGATTTTTGGTTCTCAATTATGGAGTTTGTTTTTTTCTTCTTGGTGGACTTACATTTTCTATAAACAAGGCTTGCACATCTCGAGTGTCTCTGCATGTGAGTTCGAGACCAGCTCTGGAATCTGACAATCCACTCTCTAAGAAGAACAGAAGCACAGCTTAGGTTTGCAAAGTTGCATCTAAACAAAACACAAATATTTATTTAGTCAAAAACTTCAGGATAAAACAAGTAAATAAAATCTGAAAGAGAAAAAAAAATCTTGAAAAGTCTTTTTTAAGTTTATTGAACTTTTTTCCCTACATAATGTGAAATAAATTTATTAATTGGATATTCTCACCCTGTTGTAAAAGCTGCTGCTTCTTTCAGCTGCTCCCATTAGGGGTCGCTACAGCAGATCATCTGTATCCATACTACTCTGTCCTCTCCATCTGCCTCTTTCAAACCAACCACCTTCCTCTATTCCTCCTTCCTGGTGGCTCCATCCTCAGCATTCTCCTACCAAATTACCCCGTGTCCTTCCTCTGCACATGTCCAAACTATCTCAATCGGGCGTCTCTCAATTTGTCCCCAAAACCTCCTACATGCTCTGTCCCTTTAATTAACTAGATAAGATAAGATAAGATAAGATAAGATAAGATAAGATAAGATAAGATATACCTTTATTTGTCCCACAGTTGGGAAATTTTTGTTACAGCAGCAAAGAAAAAAAAAAGAAAAAGAAATGCAAATATATAAAAGAATAGACACATACTATATTATACACTATATACACAGTACAATGTATAAATACAAATAAGGAAAAAAGTACATATTGCAGGTAGTATTGCACACAGGTATTATTGCACGTATTGCAGGTAATACTGCACACAGGTAGTATTTTTACACAGTTAAACACAATAACAGTGTGTATTTTGGTGACTGGTTTACTGGGAGCAAGATGGCAAGATGGTTTACTTTGATCCAAGATGGCGGCGCGGCAGTAGCTCGCAGCTGCCTCTCCGGATCCAAAAATGGTGCTTTCGCCTTATTTAGCACGACCCTTCACAATACATGGACACCAGAGTCAGCTGTGTTCATGTGTACGACCACCAGACACTGCTACGGTACAGGCATCATGCAACCAACAATCTGCATGATGATCTTATTAACAACCTTCGCGACCTCGGCTTGCTGCGACCTCGGCCACAAAGACCAGGCCCCCAGACCTCGGTGTTACCTGACGCCGGTGGCCGGGAGAAGAGACGTCGAAAGCGCTGTTCGAGGAAACGGAAGCGCGGCAAGCGGGCGGGTGTCCGTGCTAGGCTAAATGCTAACCCTAGCCGGCCGGCTATCCCGTCCATTTTTCTTTCAAACGTCTGCTCCCTGGATAATAAACTGGACTACATCCGACTCCAGCAAACCACACGGCGAGAGTTTAGAGACTGTTGCGTCTTTGTTTTCACGGAGACGTGGCTCAGCGACAGAGTTCCGGAAGCCGCCATCCAGCTAGACGGGCTAACCGTGTTTCGAGCCGACAGAAATGCAGCTCTGTGCGGTAAGACTCGCGGTGGTGGCGTGTGTGTTTATATCAACACGGAATGGTGTAAGAACTCTGTACTCGTTTCATGCTTCTGCTCATCGCTAGTGGAGTTTGTGACTGTTAGATGCAGACCTTTTTATTTACCACGGAAATTCACCACAGTTTACATCGTCGGATTGTTTATTATCGCCGGAGATTTCAACCATGCGAATCTCAAGACTGTGCTTCCTAAACTCCATCAGCATGTGGACTTTGCAACGAGAGGAGCGAACACGCTGGATCTTGTTTACACAAACATCCCTGGCGCGTATCGTGCGGAGTCCCGCCCCAATCTCGGATACTCAGACCACAGCTCTGTTATGTTGATCCCAGCATACAGACCGCTCGTCAGGACGTGACCATCTCCAAGACCATCACTACACGCTCCAAACAGAAACCGTGGATGACTGCAAATGTGCGTGCACTGCTGAAACAAAGAGACTCTGCCTTCAGAACAGGGGACAAGGCGGCCTTAAAAACATCAAGGGCCAAACTGTCTCGTGCTATCAGAGAGGCGAAGCGTGCGCACGTGAAGAAAATCCACAACCACTTCCAGGACAGTGGAGACACCCGGCGCATGTGGCAGGGCATCCAGGCGATCACGAATTACAAGACCACATCACCTGCTTGTGACCGTGACCCCTCCCTCCCAGATGTGCTGAACGACTTCTACTCCCGGTTCGAGGTGCAGAACAACGTGGTGGCGAGGAAGACCATCCCTCCTCCCACTGACCAGGTGCTCTGTCTAACCACAGCTGAAGTGAGGAAAACTCTATGCAGAGTTAACCCACGGAAGTCTGCTGGACCAGACAACATTCCTGGCAGAGTGCTCAGGGAATGTGCAGAACAGCTAGCAGATGTCCTCACTGACATCTTCAACATCTCCCTGAGCAGCAACGTTGTTCCCACGTGCCTCAAGACAACGACCATTGTTCCTGTGCCGAAGAAGTCTTTTGTCTCCTGCCTCAATGACTATCGTCCCGTCGCGCTCACACCCATCGTGATGAAGTGCTTCGAGAGGCTCTTCATGAGGCACATTAAGACACAGCTTTCACCCTCCCTGGACCCCATGCAGTTTGCGTATCGTCCAAACCGTTCCACGGACGATGCTATCTCCACAACCCTTCATCTGGCCCTCACCCACCTGGATAACAAGGACTCTTATGTGCGACTGCTGTTCATTGACTTCAGCTCAGCATTCAACACAATCATTCCTCAGCACCTGATCGAGAAGTTGAACCTTCTGGGCCTGAACACCTCCCTCTGTAACTGGATCCTGGACTTCCTGACTGAGAGACCTCAGTCAGTCAGGATCGGGAATAGCATCTCCAGCACCACCACACTGAGCACTGGGGCCCCAGGCTGTGTGCTCAGCCCACTGCTGTTCACTCTGCTGACTCACGACTGTGTAGCAATGCACAGCTCGAACCACATCATCAAGTTCGCTGATGACACGACCGTGGTGGGTCTAATCAGCAAGAACGACGAGTCAGCATATAGAGAAGAGGTGCAACGGCTAACTGCCTGGTGTGGAGCAAACAACCTGTCTCTGAACGTGGACAAAACGAAAGAGATGGTTGTGGACTTCAGGAGAGCACAGAGCGACCAATCTCCACTGATTATTGATGGATCCTCAGTGGAGATCGTCAAGAGCACCAAATTCCTTGGTGTTCATCTGGCAGACAACCTCACCTGGTCACTTAACACCAGCTCCATCACCAAGAAAGCCCAGCAGCGTCTCTACTTCCTGAGAAGGCTGAGGAAAACCCACCTCCTCCCCCATCCTGTCCATGTTCTACAGAGGGACCATTTAGAGCATCTTGAGCAGCTGCATCACTGCCTGGTTTGGGAACTGCACCGTCTCGGACCGCAAGTCCCTACAGAGGATAGTGAGGACAGCTGAGAAGATCATCGGAATCTCTCCCTCTATCATGGACATTTACACTACACGCTGCATCCGCAAAGCACACAGCATTGTGGACGACCACACACCCTCACACACACTTTTACACTTCTACCATCAGGAAAACGGTTCAAGCATTTGGGCCGCCACAATAAGACTGTGCAACAGTTTCTTCCCACAAGCCATCAGGCTTCTCAACACACAGAACTGAAACGGAACTCTCTCACACACACACACTCACTCAAATGTGTGTAACGAACTGAAAACATTTTTTCCTGGACTTAACACATAACACACACTCATCACTCATCTCAATCCATTCCACCACCATTCATTTATTTATTATTTATTATTCTTAACAGTACCACTCTCAACTGCTGTTCTTGTACATTTATGATTTTCATTGTATTATACTGTTTACATGCTGTTTTTGCACCTTCGACTGCTGCTGTATTTTTTGCACTACACTGTTTACACTCACTTCTGGGATATAGTTTATACTTTTGTATAGTTTTTACAGTTTTCTTGTACAGTACTGTATAATCTAGTATACAGTAGGTTTACTGGTCGGCGCTATATAGGGTTTTGTGTCTTGTCTTGTGTCGTCTGTCTGCACTGTCTGTCTGCACTGTTTGCACCAGGTTGCACTCGATGCACTTTATGTAACTTGTGTTTTAGCTTAATGTTGTTTTGTTGTTTGTTGTTTAGTGTAGCACCAGGGTTCTGGAGAAACGTTGTCTCATTTTTACTGTGTACTGTGTACCACTGTGTATAGTAGAAATGACAATAAAAGCCTCTTGACTTGACTTGAGCAGCTTTGATTGTAAAGTCTAATAAAAGCTGGGAGAAAAGACCTTCTGTATCGCTCCTTTAGACACTTGGGATGTAACAGTCTGTCACTGAAGGAGCTGCTCAGAGATGAAACGGTTTCATACAGGGGGTGAGAGTCGTTCTCCAGCAATGATGATAGTTTTGCTACCATCCTCCTTTCTTTCACCTCCTATACAGTGTCCAGGGGAATCCCCAGGACTGAACTGGCCTTCCTGATCAGCTCCAGTCTCTTCTTGTCTGCAGTAGAGATGCTGCTGCACCAGCAGACCACACGATAGAATATAGCTGAGGTCACCACAGAGCCAAAAAAGGTCTTCAGTATCTCTCCCTGCACTCCAAAAGTCCTTAGTCTCCTCAGCAGAAAGAGTCTGCTCTGTCCTTTTTTATAAATTGCCTCAGTGTTGTCTGTCCAGTCCAGTTTGTTATTTAGGTGAACACCCAGGTATTTGTAATCCTATCCATCCTCGTCACTCCCAATGAAAATCTTTTAGTTTAAAGTTTAAAGTACACCAAAAAAAACTGAATGACATTGAATGAAACTAGAAAATCTGCCAATGTGTTCCGTGGAAGTGACCCCACTTAGTACGCTTTATCATTGTCCAGGGAAAGAAAAAACTACCTAATATCCAAAATAGGAGGAAACTCAACTCAACACAACAAATCCATATCTGCACCACCACAGTACACACATTGGGATAGGAAAAGAAGTGACTCATTTCCCTTCCTATCAAGCAAATAAAGAAATCAAACACTTGATAGAGATTGAAGTCTAGTTACCCTGCCTAGAGCAGTGAGAAAGAAAGAAATAGACTTTGACTTTGGTGCCACCTCACCACCATCATACCAAAAAAAGCAAAATTGTACAGAAAAAAGATTCAGATATGACAAATACTTCTCATAGTTATAATTAAGTACTGACTAGCTGTGGCCACATCTGTAGCAAACTGCACAAGCGCAAATATATTTGTATGGATTTAATAGCTGATTTTTCATTCCACAATGTCTGACAAAGGAGAAAATGTTGATTTGGTCACTGATACACTGATGAGCTTTTTTTAAACGGACACAAGATTTGCCTCAAGAAAACTGCAATGCACAGAAAAAATGCACAGAAGACTTGGTCATTTTATACAGTTAATATTGATGCTTCTGCTAGACATGTATCCAGGTGGCACAGCTGTAACTACAGTGAAATAAAGACTTGTTGAATTGTGTTAATTGAGTTTCTTGCTTTAGTAAGGCATTCATTTTCACTGGATGAATGTGCATGTTACCCCACTATTTCTTAGGCACACTCATTAATAGATTCTGAAATATTAAAACCAGCTTTTATCCAATAAAACATGGTGACTAAGCAAATCTTAAGTAAATTAACCTTAAACGTTTAAGCTTATCCTGAAGTTATCCTGAAGTTATCATTTCTGTCATGGTAAAATATCTGTAATTTCATGTAAACATGATTAAATAATTTTTTTGGGTGGTCCACTCTTTGTAAATCTTTGTAAATTCCTTTCATTCAACTTTCCATTAATCTGCTTGGATACAGCAGCTTCTTTAGCGATGACCTTTTGTGTCTCACCCTCCATGTGCATGGTGTCAGTGATCATCCTGTGGACAACGGTTAAGTCAGCAGTCTTCCCTCCATCATTGTGTAGCCTGAACCAGACTGAGACACCATTTAAAGGCTCAGGAAACTTTTGCAGGTGTTTGGATTTAATAAGCTGATTAGAGTGTGACATCACGAGTCTCCAATAGGGAACTTTTTCACAATATTCAAATTTTCTAAGATTTTCATTTTTTGTATTGAATTACTGAAATAAATCTACTTTTTAATGATATTCTGATTTATTCAAATGCACCTGTACATTACATTTAGTTTCCTCGCTATCTCTATAGGGGTGGTTATTAATGTTTAAGGTTCTTATTGGAGGTATGAATACTAACACAATTGAAGTGGATATCAAAAAAAGAGTGAGACTGCTATTCTACAAATTGTGTGCACTGATAATTTAGATTGTACAAAATCTAGATTGAAAGAATGGGCAGAATAGAAAGTGTAGGTCATAATCTACATTGGGGCATACACTCACCAAACCAAAGGTTTAACAAATTCATTTATTTGACCACCTTCTTCTTGATGAACAACAATTTTATAAAATAATATGGACTTAAGAGGTAACAGCTATTGGGTAAAACACAAATGACTTTGTTTGTGGATCTTTTCTGAGTTTAAAATACACTATTTTCACCAGAAGTAGGAAAAACAACGAATCTGGAGTCAGGGAAGTCAGGGTATCAGCAAAGGATCATAGATCAACTGTCAGTTTAATACTAATGTGTTTCTTCAGAATTACTGAAGAATTTCAAGGCTCTTGTGTGGTTCCGCCTATTCTTTATATTTTGCGCAATGAATCATGAGGAGGAGCAACAGTATAAAACCAAACCTTGTTCCTCCTTTCCTCAGATGCAGTCATGGTAAAAATGCTTGCTGTAATGGTGTTGTTTCTATTTGCACTGAAATCTGCTACAACAATCAGATTAGATGGAAATGGGTACACAGATATTCTGGTTGTCATTAACCCTGCTGTACCAGAGAATGAAGAACTTCTAAATCAAATCAAGGTATTTATTAATTTATGTATATGTTGTAATCCTTTGAAACCGTTACAATTGTTCATTTGGTTTTGTAACTTGATTAACATTTCTAATAAGTTAAAATATGTATTTATTCCAAGTTGCTCTGGACAAGAGTGTCTGCCAAATGCTATCAATGTTAATATATCTCTTATATTGTATGAAATAAAATTAAGTAGCCATACTCATATACTTCATAAATATCAATTGTGTGTTTAAAATTGTTGTGGGTTTTTTTGGACCAAAAAACACCTTCAAATATGCAAAAAAAGAGTATATATTTTTAAAGATATATGTTTTATGATGTCTGCCTTACTGAGTTACCCACCTACCACCCTAAGTTTAAAGCAGCAAGCAACCTATTTATACACAAAAAATTGTGCTTTCAATGTGTCTTGGCTTTATTTCAAGTATTTCAGGCCAACATTCCAAATATTTCCCTGGAGGAAATATAAATTGTGAAAGGCAAGGAAAAGAAAAAAAAAAGAAAAAAGTAAAGAGGAAAAAATAATTACAGAAAGTGTTTCCTCTCCTGTCACCTAGTAAATGTAGTGAAAATTATACATTTGCCAAAGTGAGAAAAGAAAAAACTAGTAAAAACTGACTATAGTAAAAAAAAACTGAATGAAGGAGAAGAATATTTATTTACAATCATGGACTTTAAGAATGACCAGGCCAAAATAGTAAACAAAACAATTCCTAATGCTAGTTTAATTAACCTTAAACGTTTAAGCTTATCCTGAAGTTATCCTGAAGTTATCCTGAAGTTATCCTGAAGTTATCCTGAAGTTATCCTGAAGTTATCCTGAAGTTATCCTGAAGTTATCCTGAAGTTATCCTGAAGTTATCCTGAAGTTATCCTGAAGTTATCATTTCTGTCATGGTAAAATATCTGTAATTTCATGTAAACATGATTAAAAAATTTTTTTGGGTGGTCCACTCTTTGTAAATCTTTGTAAATTCCTTTCATTCAACTTTCCATTAATCTGCTTGGATACAGCAGCTTCGTTAGCGATGACCTTTTGTGTCTCACCCTCCATGTGCATGGTGTCAGTGATCACCTGTGGACAACTGTCAAGTCAGCAGTCTTCCCCCATCATTGTGTAGCCTGAACCAGACTGAGACACCATTTAAAGGCTCAGGAAACCTTTGCAGGTGTTTGGATTTAATAAGCTGATTAGAGTGTGACATCACGAGTCTCCAATAGGGAACGTTTTCACAATATTCAAATTTTCTAAGATTTTCATTTTTTGTATTGAATTACTGAAATAAATCTACTTTTTAATGATATTCTGATTTATTCAAATGCACCTGTACATTACATTTAGTTTCCTCGCTATCTCTATAGGGGTGGTTATTAATGTTTAAGGTTCTTATTGGAGGTATGAATACTAACACAATTGAAGTGGATATCAAAAAAAGAGTGAGACTGCTATTCTACAAATTGTGTGCACTGATAATTTAGATTGTACAAAATCTAGATTGAAAGAATGGGCAGAATAGAAAGTGTAGGTCATAATCTACATTGGGGCATACACTCACCAAACCAAAGGTTTAACAAATTCAGTTATTTGACCACCTTTTTCTTGATGAACAACAATTTTATAAAATAATATGGACTTAAGAGGTAAGAGCTACTGGGTAAAACACAAATGCCATTTGTTTGTGGATCTTTTCTGAGTTTAAAATACACTATTTTTACCAGACGTAGGAAAAACAATGAATCTGGAGTCAGGGAAGTCAGGGTATCAGCAAAGGATCATAGATCAACTGTCAGTTTAATACTAATGTGTTTCTTCAGAATTACTGAAGAATTTCAAGGCTCTTGTGTGGTTCCGCCTATTCTTTTAAAGTATCTACAACTTTTGAGCAATGAATCATGAGGAGGAGCAACAGTATAAAACCAAACCTTGTTCCTCCTTTCCTCAGATGCAGTCATGGTTAAAATGCTTGCTGTTATGGTGTTGTTTCTATTTGCACTGAAATCTACTACAACAATCAGATTAGATGGAAATGGGTACACAGATATTCTGGTTGTCATTAACCCTGCTGTACCAGAGAATGAAGAACTTCTAAATCAAGGTATTTATTAATTTATGTATATGTTGTAATCCTTTGAAACCATTACAATTGTAATTTTTTAACTTGATTAACATTTCTAATAAGTTAAAATATGTATTTATTCTGTAAGTTGCTCTGGACAAGAGTGTCTGCCAAATGCTATCAATGTAAAGATCTCTCTTATATTGTATGAAATAGAATTAAGCAGCCATACTCATATACTTCATAAATATCAATTGTGTGTTTAAAATTGTTGTGGGTTTTTTTGGACCAAAAAACACCTTCAATTATGCAAAAAAAAAAAAAAAAAGAAAAGTTTAAAAATTATTACAGAAAGTGTTTCCTCTCCTGTCACCTAGTAAATGTAGTGAAAATTATACATTTGCCAAAGTGAGAAAAGAAAAAACTAGTAAAAACTGACTATAGTAAAAAAAAACTGAATGAAGGAGAAGAATATTTATTTACAATCATGGACTTTAAGAATGACCAGGCCAAAATAGTAAACAAAACAATTCCTAATGCTAGTTTAATTAACCTTAAATTAATACTTTAAACATAAGAACATACATGCAAATCCTCCTCTGGCCTCCTCCTCCTCACCACCACCACAAAATTACAAAAAAAGGAACAGAAAACAAAAGAGAATTTACACTTTTGTCCTATTTCTTTTTTTTTTTTTTTTTTTAGGGGAACAGTTCATAATAATTAAATCAGCATATTTTTTTGATGAAAGCACCATAACATTGTATTTTTTTTACAACATATTTATCTAATTTTAAAGATTTAGTAAATAAATTGGTAAATTGTTTGCAAATGACCCGTTTCTTTGGCTTCTGATCACTCAGGCTTATCCTGACACATGTCTACTTCCTTCATAGGTGCCCTCCTCCCTAGAGTCATCTGTTCCTGCCCTTTGTGCATGGCAATGCAATAATACGCTGTTGACATTTTTTGAACATTTTTTAATTGTTAAAATTGTTAAAATTGTTAAAATTGTTAAAATTGTTAAAATTGTTAAAATTGTTAAAATTGTTAAAATTGTTAAAATTGTTAAAATTGTTAAAATTGTTAAAAATTGTTCTTTGTCTGTCTTTTGTCTGTCTTTTATCTGCTGTCTTTGAAATATAATATGTTATAGAACTGGGAATGAAAAGGGTAACAGTATAAACAGTCTGTTTTTGCCTTTAAAAATATCTCTAAAATATTCTCTTTTGATTAAAAACAATTTGCTGTTTAAAGATTGATACTTACATTTATTTACATGCACAGATACATCATTTTTTTTTACTATTAATTAAAAAAATATTTACTAATAATTTTTCTACTCTCTCCAAAGAAAATGATTACCAGTGGATCAGAATATTTGTTTGAAGCTTTAGACCATAAGGTGTTTTTCAAGGAAGTGAAAATACTGGTACCACCAACCTGGACATCAGGAAAGTATGAGAAAGCAACAACAGAAACTTACAAAAAGGTACAATATTCATTCAGTTTTGGTTTAATATGCAGTACACAGTGGTGCTTGAAATTTTAGGAACATTTTAGAATTTTGAAATCTTTTTGCTTAAACCCAAATATTTCTGCATATGACCTAAAACATTGTCAGATTTTCACGCAAGTCTAAAAAGCCCTTCAAATTAACTGCTAGTCCTCGAGTTTCACATTCTTTTGCAACTCACAAATATGTAATGTTGTAATAATGTGCACTTATAATATTTCTTTCTCGTTTTTTTGACTTCCTTCGCTTTGCCCATTTTTAACGACTTAATGTGAAAATCTGATAATGTTTTTGGTAAGATTTATGCAGAAATATAGCAAATTCTGAAGTTTTCCCAACTTTTATGCAACACTGTACAGGATATGGAGTAAATTTGCTGACTGTTTATTTATTTATTTATTTATTTATTTATTTATTTATTTATTTATTTATTTATTTATTTATTTATTTATTTATTTATTTATTTATTTATTTATTTATTTATTTATTTATTTATTTATTTATTTATTTATTTATTTATTTATTTATTTATTTATTTATTTATTTATTTATTTATTTATTTATTTATTTATTTATTTATTTATTTATTTATTTATTTATTTATTTATTTATTTATTTATTTATTTATTTATTTATTTATTTATTTATTTATTTATTTATTTATTTATTTATTTATTTATTTATTTAT